>NC_090930.1:1182224354-1182525616 GCF_040938575.1 Ambystoma mexicanum
GACATGCTTGCAAAGTGGGTCCATGAAACCTAAGTTGAAGTCTCCCAAGACTAGTAATTGAGATGTTGATTTAAGGTTATTGGATAGAAGAGTATGCATATCCTCCTCAAATGTTCCAATAGGGATGGGAGGCCTGTCGATAAGATGAATGGTTAATGTTTGGGCGTTGGTTAGAGGGAGTTTAGCTGTGAGGGTTTCACAGGAAAGGTATTTTGGGTCGTGGCAAGTCTCATGGAGAGGCTAGATTTAGAGATTATGGCAGTTCCTCCACTGCATACATTATCTCTGTCTTGTCTGATTATAGTATACCATCTGGGACAGCTAGAGAGAGTGAGCAGCCTGCTGCCTCGTGCAGCCAGGACTCCGTTATGGCTAAGAAGTCGAGGTTCTTAGTCAGAATTAGGTCGGCGATGTCCGTGGCATGTGCCACTAGTGACCGAGCATTTATTAATGCTGCCTTGAGTGGAGGGGCAGGTGTGGTGGTACTGGGGGCTGGTGGTACTGGGTCTAGTCTTTTAGGGTTGATAGAGAAATGTCTTTTGGAAGTGGCCTGGTATAGGTCATTACTATTAAAGGTAGTGTTCTGAGTAGTCTCATGGACTGTGTGGCGGGTAGTTCTAGTGTTGACCGCTGGTAGGGATCTAGCAAGTGGTTCATAGAGTTTATTGAGGCGCGATTGGAGTCTAGCATTTCCAGCCTCTGTGGTGTTGGAAGTGCTGTAGTGAGGTCTAACATCACTAAGGTAAGCCGTGTGATGGGGTCCATCACGTATTGTATAAGACATAGTACTTGGGATTTGTAATGTCGAGAAGGTGTATGACCCTAGCAAAATAAACAAGGATAGAATGTTGGAGTTGAACATGCGCATGTTGGGCAAAGACTTGCAGGATATGATGCATAAGGTAGGTATTTCATGGTGAAGCTAATGTCCAAGTGTTAGATGGGAGTGTGGCTATTGTGTGGGAGGAGGGGAGTCCTAGAACCCCGCCCCCTCCATTCTAAGACAACACACTTCCTGGATGGGCCCTAATGCGGCTGCTTTGGGTTCAGGGCCCCGGCCCCGGAGCACCCGCACAGGAACACCCCTAGGAACTGTGACCCCCTGAAGACAGCCTAGACTAGAGTTGAACCAGACTCCATTTTGTGTGCTACCGACTCCATTTTGTTTTCTCATAATGCCAGGCCAGCCATGAAAATAGAACACAGGCCTGCAGCTCTCCCCGCAAGGGGCGCACAGCGTGCAAGCTACTCCCCCCAACTCCTCTCCTCTGTCATCTCTGCAGCTGTCCGGTTCTCATGGGAGACTGACCGCCCAAATGCAACAAACTTCGCACAGTATCTTCTGTCTTCCATCTTACCTCATCGACCCTGCTGCAGCCCAGATCAAGGCCTAGCAGCAGAAAGTCGTTCATCTCTATAAACCTGCCCCCGCCATGCAGACCCAGGCCATAAAGAATACCACCCCCAAATCCTTTGAACATGTTCAAATAGCCAGAAGCGACCCTCAAGTATGTCCTGCCTGTTCGCCCTTTAATATAAGAGAATCAAAGTGTCTTTCTGCACGTAATCAGAATAGGTTGCTCATTAAATGTTTGCATTGCATACGAAATAATGAAAGGATTGTAGTAGAACAATAAGCGTATCATTGCGGTGTATAATATATGTATAATCAGAACACTAAAGTTAGATTCTAGTTATATAAGTGTGCTGTGTGTTAACATGTAGTATGAAGTTTAACAGAAATAGATTGCAATAACAAAATGCATAACAGAACATAACACTGTATATGCCAGCACAAAGCTACCTCGTTTCGTGTTCAATATGAATACATGCAGTACATCGTGTAAAAGCAATTCAGTAATCAGATGCCATAACCAGTAGGATCTTACCATGATAATATGCATTAGGGCCGACGTGTATAGTATTTGATAATGAACTGCTTCATTTAGTATGGAAAATAACTTGGGCACACACAAATTATTACTATGAGTCTTGTAATAATGAAAGTACTCAGCCAAGTAGAAATGATGACATGATTTAGACGATTATAATCAGAATGTAACAGGCTACGTGTAAAAAGCCTTTATGTAAAAAACCGCCTCAGGAGGTCCTGTCTCCCCGCGCAATGCAGAACTGTACCACAAAGGTGTTTCGATTCTCCTCAGATCGCAGAGATTTAATGATGTTTGAATAACCAGCCATTAACACCCACAATAAGACTTATGACCATTGATATTGATATATTATTTCTATCGCGCTCGTACACAAGTGTTTCATTGTGGTATGTGCTTTTGTGACCCACTCGTTTAATGTATAATTTAGACCTTAAATTTAGGGCCCTCTTTGTTGAACCAGATGGACATTCCAGACCACACTGTGGTCTCAAAGTCTTAGCCCCTTGAACAGTATCTTGTATTATACTAACACAGTGGACCTCCCAGTAAGGGATCTAACACTAAGCTTAAGAGATGCATTATGACCTATGCCCAATGATAGTTAACCTGCACTTGAGAAATGTCTTTCTTTGGTGTCAAGATTCACAGGCCTTAAAGGCTGCAGGACAAGATGGAGTGTAATATTGGATGAATGGGAATGCATGGCCACAAGGGCAAATGTCAAGTGTTTTATTGAATATGCAACACTGCAAAAGTTGCCGATACTGCATGCCAATCCGATGAGCCCAGCTGACCGATTGACCTGAGAAGCATCATCACAGCACCACATGATCCTGAGCCAACCACAGCACTCCAATCCTATGGCACCTATACGTGCTCACCCCTAGTGACCAATCCCAACTTTTCATGTGCCCTTTAGGCCTCCCCTCTCCTAGATGACGCAAAAGCTGTATAAAAATGACTTGTAACATGTTTTCTGCAGAGTGCTCTCGGCGTGAGCAGAGTAGATTCTGCTTGCCCTATTTTAGATAAACGATTTTTGATATCACAAGCACTTGGTCTTGGTCTCATTCCCTCCAGGGATGTGTCCTGCTTGACTCTTATTGGGAGAATTAAGTGCATTTTTGGGGACTTCTCACTTTCACTATGGTTTAGAAATAGGGGGGTACAGTTGGTCAGTAGTAGGACACCATTACATGTTTAAGAGTGGGCAAAATCACAATGTTCAGAAAAGGCAAGTTCAATTGGGATGAAAGTCGCTCTAAAAAAATATATGGAACATGCTAAGGCATTGTATCATGGGCTGGTAGGAATGAGCGCAGAAGAGCATGTAAGCAACAACAATATTTGCAGGCAGTATCCGAGGCGACAGACTCTGAGATTTGGGGACGTGCTAAGACATACTAACATGAACTAGTATGAATGAAGGCAGAACAGCATGTAAGCAACAACAATATTTGCAGGCAGTGTCCGAGGCAACAAGCTCTGAGATTCAGGGACGTGCTAAGACATAGTAAAATGAGCTAGTATGAATGAGGGCAGAACAGCATTTAAGCAGCAATATTTGCAAGTGAGATCCAGGGCAACAATCATCTGCTGATTTAGAAATATGCAGTGGTGATGAGATACTTTAACTTGTGAAACTATATAGTGCAGACACCAGATGCGGCTATAGCCCAACAAGAATGTTCAATGGGGAATGGAGTTCAGGCGCAACTGTCAACAATATTTTACAGTGGGGGAAGGCTGATGACACCAGTACCGTGTCTCGTTCGCTAATCATGAGCAGACGCTCGGTCAATCATCGCAGCTTAGACTGAATGCTGTTTAGTGATTGTAGGTACTAGGTACAGCTATAGGGGGGGTGCTTCACTAGGTGTCTAAGGATGGCAGAGTTCTTAGCAGGCGGGCCTGAATGCAGGTATGAGCAACAGTATAAAGCTATGGAGATTTCATATGAAATATCAGCACTCATCACGCTAAGCAAAAACTGGGGACTAGTCCAAGGGACTCAAGCCGCAAACAGGACCATAAACAATAACATGCGCAACAATATGTCAAGGAATACAAATAACGAAATAGTTGTAATAGAAGGTCCATATGGGATGTCAATGTCTGCGAAGCTGAGCAGTGCCGGCAGTAGCATTTATCCTTTGCTAAGAGCAATGAGTGTTGGTTGGGGGGCAGTAGACAGTTTGTGAATAGGCGGTGAGGCATACAGTGACGGGCGGGCTCACCGCGGGTTAGCAGGAGACAGGGCCACCAGCAGGATCTACAGGGCGGTTTCGATGGGGGAAGCTGGAAGTGCCGGCAGACTATATCCACGGAGGGATCACAGGGAAGCAACGCTCTTTGCTCGCCGGCTTGGTCAGGCTCAGTCAGGAGGAGCCTTTTTCGGTTGCCTTTGTCGGGGGCTGGCTCTCGCCTGCCAGTGCCCCACAATTGGTTACTAAGGCAGGGGGGGACCAATCAGGGCACAGGTGAGGCTTAGAGGGCGTTGGGGTTAGCCAAGGAAGCGGTGGCGGCCATCTTATAACAGCTAATACCTTGTGGCATGTCTTGCAAATGCTATGAAGTATTTACTTCAATTTTGGCCCAGGAATTGGATAAGGGCATGATATCAACACGGGATCAGAGCATCTAATTAATGGATTATGGATACGAAATTGCGGCGGAGGGCACGGCCTCTGCGTATTTCGTTAGGTATAGCCTCCAGGCTTACTTTAAGCACAGCCAGTGCATAGGAGGTAGGCAGGACTGCTCCTGTAGTCTGCTGGGAGAGGGAGCTCCTGCTCCAACCTCTGCTCGTTGTAGTGTGGGTGAGTAAAGACAATAAGGACATATGGAGCAGAGCTCTGGGGTTTTCAAGATAATTCCAGACTCCTGACAATTGAAAACAATTTTCTATGTAGGTTATTGAGCCTGCCAAACTGTGCCACAGTGTATAAACTCTATATCAAACTGGGCATTTCACCCCTTGCCTGGTGTTGGTACAAAGCACCACTCAAAATGTGGCGTTCAACAAACTCCAACACCTAATCCGTTCTCTCAAACTTAATTCTAGATCCGCTTATTTCTTGTCCCTTAACCAGAAAGATACCCTGGTGCAACCACGTTTTTAAATGTTTAGGGGTTCAAGCTCCTTTCTTATGGTCCAATAATTTTGGATACTCCAAAACAGAGATTAGACAGCTACTCTCGAAATTACGTGTTACTACGCGAGGACTCAGGGAGCTGGATGCTGCCTTAAGCTTGAAATCATTGATTAGCTATGCATTTGAAATGAGGGTATTCAGCTGTATCTCTGTAGATTTCTGCACAGGTCTGAACGATGGGGCATTACGAGGCTGCATTTTAATCTACTTCCCTTGAATGCATGGCCAGCTACATGGAACAGTTGGGGCTTTAGCATAACAGCTGCCGTTCCCGCCACCAAGACAAGGAGGAAACGAGCATACATTTTATGTTTTTATGTCCTCAATATGCCCAGTTGTGGGCTTCATTTTTGGTACCGGTTATAAAATATGTTAATGATAGGAAATTCAAAGATGCTTTTTATCTTTTAATAACCTGTAACAAACCCTGGACATTGTTTTTGGCGAATACCTTCATAACGAAATCACTGCTGCTTAACACACTTAAACTTAATGTATCATTGCGTCCTCGTGCTGATTGCGATTGATTCGGGTGATTCTAATTATTGCATGGAATTTTTATGATTGTCTGATGTATTTATTATTGGATGCTTTAATTAACTGTATTTTATTATACGAATAAAGTGTATTCACACATACACAATTGCTACTCACTCTGAGTCATTTGTAATAGAAATATGAATAAAACAATGTCGTTATCACGGTAAAAAGAATTAAAAACTAAATATTTGACATATTTCCTCTGAACTGACAACTCATCCTTCAAGTGTGAACATTTACTAGCCAATGCAGGTCTTGAAACTGCAACTTTGCAACTGCTAAGCCCACACCCTAACTACATTGCTACTGAATCTACCCCTAGAAAATATAGCTTTTTTCATTAGGACATAGCTATCGAAGATGTAATGATTGAAGATGAATCTGGAAACTAGCAATGCAATTTGAGATAAACATATCTGCTGCCCACGAGTCATTTGTAATGAAAAGATGTTTTTTTTATAACAATTTAAAGAATTAAAACTGAACATCTTACTGCACCTACTCCTCTTTCCATCTGAGGAGCAGGTGAGTGCGCCCCCATCCGCGACCCCATTCCGCGTGTTTTCTTTTTGTATTTCTCCCCCCCCGGCCCCGCGTTGACCCGTGGTTCCCGCCTCTCCCTTCGGGAATCCTTCGCCCGCCCGCCTCCCAGCCCGCCCCCCACCCCTGATTGGTCACCAAGTTTGGCCTTGCTGGGTCTAGCGACCCGTGCCACTGCACCTACTCCTCTTTCCATCTGAGGAGCAGGTGAGTGCGCCCCCATCCGCGACCCCATTCCGCGTGTTTTCTTTTTGTATTTCTCCCCCCCCGGCCCCGCGTTGACCCGTGGTTCCCTGCCTCTCCCTTCGGGAATCCTTCGCCCGCCCCCCAGCCCGCCCTCCACCCCTGATTGGTCACCAAGTTTGGCCTTGCTGGGTCTAGCGACCCGTGCCACTGCACCTACTCCTCTTTCCATCTGAGGAGCAGGTGAGTGCGCCCCCATCCGCGACCCCATTCCGCGTGTTTTCTTTTTGTATTTCTCCCCCCCGGCCCCGCGTTGACCCGTGGTTCCCTGCCTCTCCCTTCGGGAATCCTTCGCCCGCCCGCCTCCCAGCCCGCCCCCCACCCCTGATTGGTCACCAAGTTTGGCCTTGCTGGGTCTGGCGACCCGTGCCACTGCACCTACTCCTCTTTCCATCTGAGGAGCAGGTGAGTGCGCCCCCATCCGCGACCCCATTCCGCGTGTTTTCTCTTGTATTTCTCCCCCCCCCGGCCCCGCGTTGACCCGTGGTTCCCTGCCTCTCCCTTCGGGAATCCTTCGCCCGCCCGCCTCCCAGCCCGCCCCCCACCCCTGATTGGTCACCAAGTTTGGCCTTGCTGGGTCTAGCGACCCGTGCCACTGCACCTACTCCTCTTTCCATCTGAGGAGCAGGTGAGTTGCGCCCCCATCCGCGACCCCATTCCGCGTGTTTTCTTTTTGTATTTCTCCCCCCCGGCCCCGCGTTGACCCGTGGTTCCCTGCCTCTCCCTTCGGGAATCCTTCGCCCGCCCGCCTCCCAGCCCGCCCCCACCCCTGATTGGTCACCAAGTTTGGCCTTGCTGGGTCTAGCGACCTGTGCCACTGCACCTACTCCTCTTTCCATCTGAGGAGCAGGTGAGTGCGCCCCCATCCGCGACCCCATTCCGCGTGTTTTCTTTTTGTATTTCTCCCCCCCGGCCCCGCGTTGACCCGTGGTTCCCTGCCTCTCCCTTCGGGAATCCTTTCGCCCGCCCGCCTCCCAGCCCGCCCCACCACCCCTCCCTAGTCCAGCTCCCGCCCCCAACCCGCCCATCCCTCCCTTCATCACTGCTCCGTCCAGGGCAGCCCTCTGCCCAGCAACCCATCGGCTAAGGACCCGAGGCAAAGGACGACTCCATTATTGGCGGCTCCAAGATGTGTCTGCAGGTGTCCGCAGGGGACGCCAAGGAAGCCAGCAGCTAACAGACACCACCAAAACCGTGAGTGTGGGATGGGTGGGGAGTAGAGCAATCACTCCACTCCAGAAAGCCCATGCCACTCTATCTTACCCCCAAATAACATAGACTGCCATAATACTAGCATGTCCGCACCTAGACAGAAATGTGAAATATTTGCATGTCCACTCTTAGATGGAATTGTGAATGTTAGCATGTCCGCACCTAGACGGAAGTGAGAATGTTAGCATGTCCACTCTTAGATGGAATTGTGAATGTTAGCATGTCCGCACCTAGACGGAATTGAGAATGTTAGCATGACCACTCTTAGATGGAATTGTGAATGTTAGCATGTCCGCACCTAGACGGAAGTGAGAATGTTAGCATGTCCACTCTTAGATGGAATTGTGAATGTTAGCATGTCCGCACCTAGACGGAATTGAGAATGTTAGCATGTCCACTCTTAGATGGAATTGTGAATGTTAGCATGTCCACTCTTAGATGGAATTGAGAAAGCTAGCATGCCCACTCTTAGATGGAATTGAGAAAGTTAGCATGCCCACTCTTAGATGGAATTGTTAGCATGTCCACACCTAGACAGAAATGTGAAATATTAGCATGTCCACTCTTAGATGGAATTGTGAATGTTAGCATGTCCGCTCTTAGATGGAATTGTGAATGTTAGCATGTCCACTCCTAGATGGAATTGTGAATATTGGCCTGCGCCGCATCTAGATGGAATTGTGAATGTTAGCATGTGAAAGTTGCATTTAGAAAGTGTGCCCTATAGCCTCTCCTTGAATTTTAGAAATGTGCCCAATAGCCTCTCTGGTAAATAGAATTTAGAAGTGTGCCCAAGATCCTCTGTGAAAGTTGCATTTAGAAGTGTGCCCAATAGACACTCTGGAAAGTTGCATTTAGAAATGTGCCCAATAGACAATCTCGAAAGTTGAATTTTGAAGTGCGCCCAATAAGCTCGCTGTGAATTTAGTAGTGTCCACAATAACCACTCTGTGAAAGTTGCACTTAGAAGGGCGCCCAATACCCCCTCTGTGAAATTTAGAAGTGTACCCAATTACCCAATAACCTCTGTGAGAGTTACATTTAGAAGTGTGCCCAATAGCCCCTCTGGTAAACTGAATTTAGAAATGTTCCCAATAGCCTCGCTGGAAAATTGAATTTAGATATGGGCCCAATATCCTCTGTGAAAGCTGCATTTAGAAAGTATGCCCAATAGCCACGCTTTGAAATTTGTATTTAGAAGTGCTACCAATAGCATCTGTGAAAGTTGATTATAGAAGTGTATCCAATAGACATTCTGGAAAGTGGCATTTAGAAGTTTGACCAATAGCCTCTCTGAAAACTTGAATTTAGAAGTGTGCCCAGTAGATGCTCTGTGAAAATTGCATTTAGAAGTATACCCAATAGCCTCTGTGAGAGTTACATTTAGAAGTGTGCCAAATAGCCTCTCTGATAAATTGAATTCAGAAGTGTACCCAATTGCTTCTGAGTGGAAAATTGTACCTAGAAGTTTCGCCCAGTAGCCTCTCTGGGAAAGTTGCATTTAGAAGTTTGCACATTGAAAAAGCATATAACCCATCATATCACACCACCACGCTTACTCTCTCCTTTACATCACCACTCAACTAGAACACAGAGATACTATGACACCATTCGGTATAACTGTTCTCATACGAACATCCGCCGCTTACTACACATCATTCTATGTAAACACTGCTGGTCTCACACCCCCAGCCAGGCGTTTTCCTCAGGCCTAACGCAGCCACATCCGTTCCGGATAAATCCTGCCAGAACGAACACATTCTCCTGATCTCTCAACCACCACACCTACCGATAAGAAGCAGCTATTACACAAGTACCGCACGAGCTGCACACATATCCGGTGCTCACACGCACCTTTTGACTCTCCCTACTCTCTCTACTGATCTGAACTGCGGTTCCCAAGGGCGTTCAACCTACCAGCGCCTTCAGACCATACCAATGGTATATAAGGCGCTATATAAGTGCAAAATAACATAACATAACTTCCTTCTTGAGTATTTTGAGCCAATGTGGGGTCTGAATCAAATGTGCTATTGGTAACATTGCTTTTTACATTATTATATGAGTGGCAAGGTTGTACTGGATTAAGGTCCATCAGGGAAGTAGCAATACAAGTTGGGATAACCATGTCTTCTGCTCGTTCGCTGAGTCATGTGCAATGAAATTATATATACTTTTTTTCATAAGAGTACAAAATTAAAACAATAAAATTTGTCAAATGCTCTCCCAATGAACAACTCAACTTTCATGTTTGAGTATTTTCTTGCCAGTCCAGTGCACAACCCCGAAACTTTGTTTGTTTGTTTGTTTGTTTATTAATTTGTATAGCACACCAAATCCAAAGGTAACAGGGTGCAACAGAGAACAGGAAAATATGAATACATAAAAGCTTAGTTACAGGATAAGGCACAATATGAGTGTAGAAAGAAAAAAATACATTACATTTCGTCCAACCAAGTTAAATGATTTACATATATGCAGAAAGCAAATTACATTTCGGCAAATCAGTTAAGGAATATACATATATACAGTCAGATTAGATAGGAACTGTTAGTTTAAGAGGGGCAAGGATTAGTCATAGGGGTCTTTGGAGCGTAGCCACGTGAGAGTGTTCCGCCTAAAGCTGTGGTAGGATTGGTCTGTCCTGATGTTGAATGGGAGAGCATTCCAATGTTGGGCTTCCTTGACTGGGAAGCTGATGCCGCCTGTTTTTTTTAATCTAAATTTGGGTACCTGAAGGCAGTAGGAGTTGACCATTCTGGTAGGGCGGATGGACGTTTTTATTACTGTTCTTGCTGAGAGATAGGGAGGGCTGCGTTATTAAGGCATTTGAAGGTGAGTGATGCTGTTTTAAGTGAGATTCGGTCACAGATTTTGAGCCATTTGTGTTCTCTTCTTTTGTTGGAGATGTGGTCCTTGGAGGGTAGGTTTAGGGCTGTTCTAAGGGCGTTGTATGCAGTGTTTGAAGTTTGTCTGTGATGTATTTATTGGCTCCCAAATACAAGGCATTACAATAGTCAAGTTTGGAAAGTATTAGGGCGTTAGCAATGATGATGCAGCTGGCTTGGGAGAGGAATGCTCTACTTGGCCTGATAAGCTTGCACGTGTAAGCGGTAGAGGATGCTAGTGAGTTCACGTGTTTCTTTAGTGTCAAAGCTGAGTCAAGATGGAAGCCTAGTGTTTTCACTGTTTTGGCAACTGTAATAGTATTGCCATCAACATTGAATGCCATGTAGTTGGAGCTGAGTTTTTTTAGATTGGCGTCGGAACCGAGGAGCAGGATTTGGTTTTATCATCATTCAGGCATAGGCCATGCGTGGCTATCGATGCCTGAATGATGAGGTATATTTAGTTTACCAAGGCCGTATTGCCCAAAAGGGGTATGAGGATCTGAGTATCATCAGCGTAATTAGTGTATGTGACACCCAGACTGTCCAATTCGTCAAATAGGGGCTTGGTAAAGATGTTGTATAGGATTGGGGAGACACAGGAACCTTGGGGTAAGCCGCAAGTTATTTTGATGGGGTTTGCTGAGGCCAATGAGGAGAAGACTCTCATGGTGCGATTGTCCAAGAATGATTGGTTCCAGGTTATGGCCTTTCAAAAGTGGGCAGCCAAGGCCAGGTGTTCGCACAGGACCGTATGATCCACCAGGTCGAAGGCCGCCGACAGATCGAGGAGGAGTAGCATAGCAGTATTTCCTTTGTTGTTGATCTCATTGATCTGAGTTTTAAGATCAATTAAGGCTGTCTCAGTACCGTGCTGCGGTCTAAAACCAGATTGGCGGGCACCTAGGAGTTTGTGAGTTTCTAGATATTGCTGGATTTGTAAGTATGCTACTCTGTCTTTTATCTTTAGCAGGAACGGTACGTGGTGATGGGCCTGTAGTTAGTGGGAATAGTGGGGTCTAGAGTTTGCTTCTTGAGGAGAGACAGAACCCAGGACTCTTTTAGATTGCTTGGGATGGTGTTGGAGGAGAAGGTTGCGTTAATCAGTTTGGATATGAAGGGGGCTAGGTCCCGGGCAGCGTCCTTGATTAGCTGGGATGGGCAGTTATCGCCTTTACAGTTAGATGGTTTGAGTGATGCGATAACCCTTTCTGTTTCTAGGATGGAGATTTTGGCGAATCTGAAATGATCCGGGCATGGTGGGTTAGTTATTCTAGCATGAGTGCTAGGAGGTGACTTGTTGGTAGTTAGGGAGTCTTTCTTTAAGGCAATTTTAGTTTGGAGAGTTTTGATTTTATTTGTTAGGGCGTTTTGGACGCTGGTGCACTATTGTTTGTCTTTAGTTATGTTATCTGGTGGGGTATGTGTTAAGGTGGGCGTCACGTGAACGTTGCGTACCTGTATTTCCAGGAGATGGTCGAACTGGAGAAGGCAGGCTGTTTGTTCAGGAAGTCAAATGAAGAGAAAGTGATGCAAGGAAGCAATCTCCACCCAGTCCTGATAAGAACAGGTATGGATGGGGACCAACTCCTGACGACACGGAAACACTTCCCTGCGGATTAACGTGACGTCAAGACAGTGCAAGCACTGACAGGGAAGGCAGATAGTTCCAAAATGTCCAAGGCAGCTGACTGAATAAATTGACGACTCCTTGTGCACCCTCGGAAGGCAGTGGAAGAACTTGCAAGTAGAAAACACAGTTCAAGTAAAGTTGGAGGGAAGATCCCCTTAGTGAAATCCACTTGGCACTGAAGGAAGCTGAAGCAGCAGACCAGGAGCTGGTACCCCGGCTCTATAGGCCAGGAAGAGGAGGCACAGGCCAATCAGGGAACAATGGACCTCAGGGGGTGAGAGGGCCCAGGGAGAAACAGGTACACTAGGAGCAGTGGAACCTAGGAAAGGAATGGGAACCCAAGAAGAAACAGGGATACAAGAGGGTAACAGGTGCCCAAGGGAGAACTGGAGCCCAAGGGAGAACTGGAGCCCAAGGGAGAAGCAGAGTACCAAGAAAGAGGCTGGAACCCAGGAAGGGACTGGAACCCAGCTGGAAGGCAAGGCAACACAGGAATCCGGGCAGGACACAAGGCAACAGGGAACCTGGAACCGCTAGGGAGAAAAGGGAAACTGGAGCTGGAGCAAATCCAAAAGGGGGAGCGCAGCGGCGAGTCAGGAACAAACCGCGTTAAGACGCGATTTGTTCCTGTACTCGAGCGCTATAAGAAGCACTCAGCACAAAACCAAGGCTTGAAGCGCAGGCCGACCCACGCATGCGCCGTAGCCGCATTGCCACGGAGCGAGGCTTGACACGCAAGCCTGCGCCGCCGATGGCAGCGCGCGTATGTCTCTCAGTAACAAGCATGAACTCTCTTCAAGGAGTAATCCCCCTAACCAGCCTGAACCTAGAATACAACTGCCAGGGTCGGGAACGTCCGCCAGCAGACCTCCAGGCAGATACCCTAACACCATGTCCCCCCACAGAAAGACCAGGAGCGCCCGGTATCCAAGGATGACGGGAATAGAATTCTCGCACTAAGCGAGGGGCATGGACATTACCCACTGGTTCCCAAGTGCGATCACAGGCGGGACAACCCTTCCAATCTACCAGATATTGCAACTTTCCCCGATGGTAACGGGAATCACAAATCTCCTGGACCTCAAACTCAGGGGCACCATCGATATCAATGGCTGCGGGTCGGGAGCAGGAACGACCATAGGGATCAGGCAGATGGGGTTTCAGCAGGGAAACGTGGAATTGGAATACCGGGTGAACCCACCAGGACGTGCGTAAAGCAAGCCTAAAAGCCACCGGGGATACCCGTTTAGTGATGCGAAAAGGGCCTAAGAACCTGGAAGCTAGTTTAAGTGGAAGGTTCCGGGTTGGCAAATGCTTGAAGACAACCATACCAAATTCCCCACCCAAAATGAGGGCTCAAGACTCTGATGTTTGTCGGCAGTCTTCTTCATGCTCTCCCGTGTCTGAGCTAGTGTACCAGCAGCTCGATGGTGGAGATCTTGAATCTTGGAGACCAAATGATCAGCCGATGGAACAACGCTGGGAGGAAGAGGCAGCAGCTTGGGATGAAGACCAGAAGAGCAGAAAAAGTCCGGTTGCAGAGTGAACGGAATTACTGTATGCTACTTCGGCTAAAGTGAAATTTGACACCCAATCAGATTGGGAAGCATGGGTGAAGCAGTGTAAATGTTGTTCCATGGTTTGATTCGTCCTTTCGGTCTGTCCGTTGATTTGTGGGTGATAACCCGAACTGAGAGCCCGATCGATACCTAAATGTTGGCAAAGTTGACCCCAGAAGGATGAAACAAACTGAGAACCCCGATCTGTTATTATCTTCTCCGGTAAGCCATGCAAGCGAAAGATGTTATGTAAAAATGATTGTGCCATCTGAGTAGCTGTGGGTACTTTCTCAAAGGGAAGAAAATGAGCCTTCTTGGTAAAGCAGTCCACTACCACCATGATACAGGTGTGACCTTCAGAGGGTGGGAGGTCGACTACAAAGTCTGTGAAAATGGTGTGCCAAGGATATGGTGGTCTCTCTGTACGTTGCAACAAGCCGAAGGGTCTCTTTCGCGGATTCTTGACTTGAGCACAAACGGGGCAGCACTCCACGTAACGCTTGGCTTGGGTAGCACATCCCGGCCACCAGAATTGTTGGGCAATGAGTTCTTGTGTAGATCGAATGCCACGGTGACCACCTATCCTGGAATCATGGAAACCCTGTAAAATAATCTTATGGAGGTCCTCCGTAGGCAAATACAATCTACTCCGAAAAAAGAGCAATCCATCCTTCTCTCTTACTAGAGGGTGTTTTATTAATATGGATCTTCTGGGATCAGCTAAGGTTTCTTGTGCAACTCTCTGTAGATAGGGTACGAGAGCCAGGAGGAAATGCTTTGGGGCTAACAGAGGCTGATCCCGTCCCTCCTGCTTAATGTCATCCTCCAAGGAGTGCGATAAAGCATCTGCTTTCACATTTCCAGAATTGGAAACTGTAGGGAAGGGTAGGTCAATAGGACCCCCCTCCCACTACATGTCCCACCTTGGTTGAGACCCATGACTCGTCGGCGGCCCCCCAGCCTCCCGGGCCCAGGCGGCGGGGCGGCTGCCGGCTGACACGTGGGGCTGCACCACCACGTTATGTGACAGAAAATAGAAGCCATCTTGTATTAAGCCCTCTCCATCTTGCTAGAAACGTGCATATCGAACCCAAGGCAGAAACACTGAACGCTGCAGAGTGACCCCCACTTGACCGCGCTCACAGAGGCCCACACTTCCCCCACCTCCCACTGCATGGCAGATCCGCTGAAGACTCGTTCTCACGAGTCACCAGACACGAGCGAACAACAAAATAAAACACTGTAGCTGTTAACCTTCCGCAGTACATCATTGCCTCAGCTATGAACAAGAATACTAGGATGTAAATGAGATCAGCCCAAACCCTGAAGGCCCTGACCCCTGTACCGAGCCCCCAGCTATAGACAGCGTGGCACCTTGCACCCATACCCACCCCGAAAGCCCTTGCAACGTGCAGGAACCATGTATGTAATATGTGCCTTGTTGACTAACGTTCGCTGCTAATATAAAGGAGAATGGGTAAAGAGAAAGTTGTGCAACCGATATTACATGTAATGAAGAGATATACAAATACTGGACAGCTGATAACTGTGAACAATAACTTGTGTTGCTCTCTTAATACACTCTTTACACACACCTGCTTGACACTACCTCATGTTCGTATGTCAACTGTAATTGTGAAATGCTATGTAAAAAAAAGTATGATCATCAGCTAGTATCCCATGTAAATATAAATACATATGAGTGCTTTTAGGAACCCCATGTGTTGTTAGTCGCCCCTCACCCATACAACAGTAAAACCGCCTCATGCAAGATGCCACGCACAGAGCTGCAAGGCCATTTCCCCCCTCCCCCTGCCCAGGCTCTCTCTAGAGATAGACGGTGTTCAAACAGCAAAGCCTTGCCTCCCCTCCCGACCCTGCTGGACCCGTTTCAAGCATCCGCCACCCTCCCCTGTGTCAGAGGCCGCCACAGCCTAACTCCGTGACTTACGAGCTACCTGGTCCTAAATCCTGCCGCCTTTCAGGCACCAGTCACATGCCCCCCACGGGTCAGTAGTACCTCCGTCGACCCCGAGTTAATGACCCTAGAAAGGGGGGCGCACACACGTGTACCAACAGATCATAATACAATCCCTCAATGTTATTGCCAAGGATGGTTACTCAAGCACCCCCGCCCATGCCCCTGACTACGCCCATGGGGCCTGATTGCTCGAACCTAAGGCGCCTCCTAAACCAATGTATTAAGACACTCCAGATCGTGTATCAATGTTCCTGGCTGTGTATTGATCTAAGGTCAAAGCTTACAAGAGTTACAACTCAACAGAACACATGAAGTGTGATGAATGGGTGGGAATGTGTGGCCAAAAGGGCAAATGTTAGTTTAGCTATCGATCGTTGTTACAAGACATGTCCAGCCCAGCGCTACATCCGATGAGCCCAGCTGACCTCCCGCCCCACGTGGCGCAGCACCAACGTCCACCAATCCTGGAGAAGAAACTGTATACAATGTATACCACATAGCCATCACCACCAAATCCCTAAGACTCTGTGGCCCCTATAGCTTACCTCATGCATGACGTGTATTTGTAATATAACTAACTGTCTTTGCTATTGTCAGACAGAGAGCTCTCGGAGTTTGCAGAGTCCTTTGCATGCCCTATATTGAATTATATAAAGCTCTTTTGATCTTACCCGCACTTGGTCTTGGCCTCATTCCCCTCCTGGGGTGTCTCCATTATTGCCTCTCACTAAGGGTGGTGCGTTTCTGGGGACACTTACATTCAGTGGTGACCCCATAAACGTGATTTGTTTTGTTAACTTCAAACTGTCCCCTTGGCACGAGACAACCCCGGCTGCAGTCGAGACGCACGGCGCGCCCGCTCAACAGAGCCGCCCACCTACGGCAACTGGTACGCAGAGACGTGCGCACGCAGTTAGGGCAAGAGGGTACGGGTCCCGTTTCAAAAAACCCTTAGTACCGCTCGCCAGAGCCGGGTGGGGCCATTGAGTGCGAGGCCGCGCTGCTTGGACGGACCAAATCCGGAGAGTCTCGGATCAAGACGGGCACGTGAGTATTAAGTGAGAGTGATATTAAAAGGGAAAATGTCTGCTTTATTTGAAGGACAAGTGGAAAGGCGAAAAAGGGAGTGGGGAATATAAGGGGAACTTTCTTACTTCTAATACCTTCTCTTTGTTTGCATATGGGCATTAGGACACAAAAGTGAAAAGGGAAAAGAGGACGGGAACCTAACTCTGTAAGGGAGTAGAAGGCAGCGCCGCGTAGTGCTATCTCTACTAGTGCTGGGAATAAGTAAAAGTGTGAAAAGATAATCTAAGGGTGTCTAAGTAAGGAGACACAGAAAATACGTTAGAAATAGCTTTTCTTCTTACTCTTCTCTGAATTTCTCTTAATTCGGGGCAGAAACAAGGTCTTAAAAAAAAAAATATATATATATATATATATCTACACAGACAGAAGAAGTTGTGTGTTGTGTGTATGCTGAGGTGTGATGAATGTCTGCGGTGTGTTGTGCACATTGTATGGTTGTGATCTCCTGTAATTACGTGACACTGTATAATTGCACTGTTTTTAAGCACTTTTCTAGGGGGGTACGGTCATTGTAAGTGTGGCCTGGTAAGATTTGATAAACCAACACCGGTTCATTGAACAAAGTGAGTTGTTTAATGTAACGTGGAAGGGGTTGAAGCCATATGTACACAGTAACACACACATAGTGACAGAACAGATTAGTACAAACGAACGGAGTAACACTGACTTAGGCATGGGAGCGGAGACACCCCTAGCGCACATCTGTAAGAGTTTACCAGGTCATGCAGAAAGAATAACTAAATACCATGACCAATGGGTAATGGAACTGAAGGGGGAGGGTCTCCCCCAGGTCTGGTCACAAGGAGGGTCATTTGATAAAAGCGTCCTGGACATGGTAGCCACTTGCATATTCCTAAAATACAAGGGGAAACAATTTCACAATAGGAGAGAGATACTAGATCTATGGCGATTATTTGAGGAAATACCCCCAACAAAGAAAATAGACACCACACTTGATCAGCCCGCCCTCACGGCTACCCCATCAGCGCGAGCAGAGGGTAGCAAGGAGGACGAGGGAAAATAGGGAGTCATAGAGGTGACTCGATTGTACCCACTTCTAAACAAACCCCCACCCACTGAAGGTTACAGTGACCCCACATACGTGCCCACTAGCACCCCCACTGCCACAGCAAGACCAACTGCGCAACCACCATACGAGTGCCCCCGATCAAATGGTCAGGTAAGTACCCCCTCGGTAAACATCTGTCAATTGACAGAAGATTTAGACGCCAGACTTTCAATAGCAAGGGAAGAGTTGTCAAGGAAACAAAGCCTATGCGAACACGGAGAGCCAAGTACAACAAGGTCGGAACGATTGTCCCGGTCACACCACTTAGATAAGTCAAATGAGGAAGGATGGAAGAAAGGGAGATACTATTCAGAATACAAGAGGAGCCAACACAGATAGTAGAACTAGGAGCGAACAACATGGGAGGAAGTGTAGGGGGGGAAGGAGTGGAAGATGATGGGAGAGAGGAGCTGTGGTGTGACATAGATCAAGAAGAGCAGGAAGCCGGAAGATTGGGAATAGCGGCAGGTGGAAGTTCAGTGGAATTAGAGGAAACACCACCGGGGAGGGCACTAGAGCAAGAATGGACAGGGAGGTTAAGAAACAGGATGGGAAAGGTAGCTATGGTGGGAAAGAAGGGAACTAAGGTGAGTATTGGTAGAGGATGTAAAGGGCGACTACAACTCCCACTAATACATCGGGGGCAGGGAGACCGAATTACATACCTTGGGCACAGATGGATAAAGCAAACTTATTGAAATTACTGCCCCCGTTATCAGGTGGAGCTAGCAAATGTATATATACCTTTGAGAAACACACTGCAGGAGTGCCCCTGGCCATTGGAGATGTAAAGAGTTTACTTGTGTCAGCAGTGGGGGACCAATCAGACAGGGTGTGGACGAAAGCAGGTTTCCTGGGAATAACGTTGGATAGTGACAGACATGATGGCGCTGCCTTCAATACCGTGTGCGCTCGCGTTTGGGACGCATTGAGGGAAACATTCCCAGGCACACCAGATTTACAGTCAGTAATGCAATGCACTATGAATGATGGGGAAGAAGTTACAGATTACATTTTCCGGGTACAGGAGATGTGGAAAGCTGAAATGGGTACACCATATGACCAATCAACATCGTTGTTTTACTTCATAATAAAGAGAGGGCTCCCAAAAGAAGTGCAAAAAGCACTTGACAAAATAGCAGGGATCAAAGCGAAGGGATGGCCAGAGATACAGAGTATAATAGTGCACCATTGTAAAAGAATTAAGGAACGAGAAAAGGAGGTGGCACAAAAGAGGCTGCAGGCGAAGCCAAGTTAGTACAAACAAAACTAGTGAAGGTCGCAGCAACTGTAGCAGCACTAGAATAAACAACAGAGAACAAGAAGAGAAGGAGGGGGGATTAGTAGCGATACAGGGGGAGGATGGCTGCAAACTGGGCAGACAACAGGCAAAGGCAGTGGAATGGACAGGAGGAGTACGGAGGACTGCAGTGAAGCGTGGCACCCCAACAACAGAAGAGGTGGGTACATGGGGTAAAAAGGGGGTAGACAGGGATATGGAGGTAATAGCGGAAATGGGGGACCAGGACCCAGATGGGGGCAAGGAAATTGCTGGAATTGTGGGAGGTGGGGACATTTCTTACGCGAATGCAAGAGTAGGCCTAACCCAAGTTACCAAGATTATCAGTATTGCGGGCACCCCCATCCGGGGAGCCCATATGGGTTACCCCGAAACGGAGGACGAGAACAGTAAGACGAAAGAGGGCAAGAACAATACAGGGAAAGAGCCCACCACACTCAACAACATCCACAAGGCAGTGGACACATACCATACACACAAAACAACCCATTTACCACGACACCTAACGGCGTGCCCGCCCCATATGGAGGAGTAGCGGTAGTTTTAGGTAACGTTTTCAGCCAAGGGGGAACAACTAGGCATCCAGCATAGGACAGCCCACAGAGAGCACTTGCGTGTCCAATCCTATTGACAACTTTCAATGCAAGCGAGGAACCATTGATAGGAGCAGAGATAGGAAACAGACAATTCATCTTTATGGTAGATTCGGGAGCCGAAAAATCGTGTATACGCGAGGGTCGGTTTCCGCTATCTAATCGTAAATTGGAGATGCAGGGGTTCTCTGGGGCGGTGGTCGAAGTTCCTTACACAGAAGATTTGGACGTCACAGTGGGGGGGGAAACAGTGAGGGCACCCCTATTGTATTATGAACAATCACCCGTGAACTTGCTGGGGAGGGATCTCCTCAGTAAGTTGAACATGACCATCTCGTTCACAAAAAGGGGAGGGATTGTGTGCTCAACCCCAGGGATGTGTACTATGCACGCCATGTTAGTGATATATTCAAGAGCAACGTGCCCAGAGGTGCGCGGTATACCCGTGGACCCAGTTATTTTTATTCATGGGCTGAAAACATTAGCCAGGGTGGTCCCGGAGTTGAAAAAACTAGAATGGAGAGTACCAGCAGAATTTGTCTTTCGCCCAATCGCCAGCCCCGAGATAGTGCCTGGAACAGTGATGTCAATGGACATACATGCAGTACAAATAACAGCCAAAAGAATAGTTGTAATTGCAATGGACATTCACAGCTATGAGTGGTGCACGGTAATGTTCATAAACGCTGACATTGCACTCCAAGATCTGTCAGATGAGGAGCTTTTCACAGATTCAGAGAGTGACGGAGAAATAATAATGGTAATAGCTATCCCTTGTGAAATAATGATACAGCAAAGACACGTGCCAATACAGCTGATGGCAGTGGTAGGCGCCCCACCTTCATTCTTTAATGACGACATGCAGTCAGTATCCTGGCAATTGTGGACGACAGGTCCCCATGACGTAGGGCTACTACACGGAGTCACACCAGTCAAAATCAACCTCAAGCCTGGAGCAATTCTGCCCCCGGTCAAACAATACCCCCTGCCCCGAGAAGCAGAAGAAGGTATAAAAGAAACAAAAAATGCCCTACTTGCACAGGGGATAATAGTACCCTCGAACTCCCCGTGCAATACATGTATTTACCCTATCCAAAAAGCGAAAGGAGGGGCCTGGAGGATGATCCAGGACTTACGCCCGCTAAATGACATCATCCAGAAAGAGTTCCCTTTGGTCCCAAATCCGACATCCATCTTATGCAGCATACCAAAAGATGCATCCCACTTCACTGTAGTGGATTAACGCATTTTTCTCAATACCACTCGCAGAAGAGTGCAGATACTTGACAGCATTTACCCTAGGGGGGAGGAGGTACAATCAATGCAGATTGCCCCAGGGTTATTGCAAAAGCCCCAGCATATTCAATAGAATATTGCATGAAGATCTTGGGAACATGACTGCAGACAGCACAATAATACAGTATGTGGACGATTTATTAATCTGCAGCAGAAATGAGGAAGAGTGTAGAAAAGACTCTATAGCCCTTTTGACATTGATATCGCAAAAGGGGTATAAAGTAGACAAAGAATAATTACAATACTGTCAACGTGAAGTGCTGTTCTTAGGGAAATTGATATCAAAAGATGGCAAAAGAATAATACCAGACAGAGTAGCAGCTATCTCGGCCGTAGGACGACCAAAGACAGTGAAGGACATGCAAAAAATCCTGGGGATGTGCAACTATTGTCGAGCATGGATTTTAGACTATGCTGCATACACACGCCCATTGCTCCAGGCACTCAAGGAAGCACAAAAGGAAAAAACAGAAATACAGTAGGATTCAGAGATATGCGATGCATTCACATCACTCAAAGAACTGATTTCAAGCACCCCAGTACTCGCGACCCCAGATTATGAACGCGAGTTCTACCTATTCTTGCATTGTAAGGGGACACTCATGACTGCAGTTCTGACACAGAAATTGTTGCTAGGTAACAAGCCTTTGGCACACTACAGTGGGACACTGGACGCTGTAATGCAAGGACATTTCGCATGCGAACAGGCTCTCGCAGCCGCCGCGTTCGCAATTGAGAAGAGCGCTACCATAGTAATGGGATGCTCACTGACACTGTATGTAGAACATTCATTGTTCGCCATACTCGAGCGATCAAAGAGCACATTAACAACACAGAGAGCTACCGCATATGAGGTCATACTATCAAGTGCTAACATACATGTGGTAAAATGCAAGGTGGTTAACCTCGCAAGATTCATCTCAGAGCCATGCACTGTAGAGGATATCCAGGCACATGATTGCGCAACATACCAGGGCAAAGACAATGGCACTACTAAGGTAAGTGAGAACGCACTGACGGAAGGAGAGGTATTTTTCATAGATGGGTCAGATTCCATAAATTCGGAAACTGGAGAAAAACACATAGGAGTGGCAGTAGTGCGAATGGAAGAAGGTGAGTACGAGGTCCTAATACAGCAGCGACTACCAGCTAATTTCTCAGCACAAGCAGCAGAACTGGTAGCATTAATTGAAGCTTTACGAGCAGCAAAAGGATGCGCAGTGACGATTTACACGGATTCAGCATATATGGCCACAACCGTACACGGAGGGCTTGCCAGGTGGGGAAGAAGGGGGTTCAACAGGGCAGATGGCTCACCCGTACAACATGCAGATTTGTTGAGGGAATTCATAGAAGCATTAAAAGAACCGACAATGGTAGCAATAGTGAAATGCCAGGCCCATACCAATAACACTGACTTCGTCTCTTTGGGAAACGCAGCAGCAGAAGCAGCTGCCAAGGAGGCGTCATATTTGAGAAAAGAAAACACAGGTGAGTATTTAATGCGAAGAGAAGCAGAGGAGAGTATCCCGGATGGGTACAATACCATGCCAGTGTCTCAAATACTGGAACTACAGGAAGAAGCGCCTGAGGACGAAAAAGAGTTGTGGACAAAAAGAGGATGCAGCCAGTCTGCAACTGATTTATTATGACAGCAAAACAACACAGGTAAAGTAGTGATGCCAACGAAACTATTAGAAGTAGCATTCCAGCAGCTACACTTTCCAGCACACAACGCAAGGCAGCACATCGCAGCAGAGATACAAGAAAATTGGTTTATTCCCGGATTACAGGAACAACTCTCCAAGCTAACAATGGAATGCACAACGTGTCAAATATACAACACTGGCATGACTTTGAGAACACTAAGAGGAACGATACCCAAGCCAATAGGACCTTTTAGAGAGCTGCATAACGACTATGCAGATATGGGTGAGAGATGCAACGGAGCGAGGTACATGATAGTGGTAGTTTGCCCATTTTCACGCTGGGTAGAGGCAGGTCCCTGTGCCCGCCGAGATGCGAAGTGTGCTGCAAAATTTCTCGTGCAGGAAGTATTCCCCCGCTGGGGAATTTGTGACGTAATTCGCTCTGACAATGGCACACATTTTGTGAACGATCTCTTTAAGGAAGTGACATCATTGCTGGGGATAAAGCATAAATTATGCTCGATTTATCACCCGCAAAGTAACGGGATGGTAGAAAAGATCAATGGATTACTAAAAGGAAGACTCTCAAAACTATGTTTCACCCTTAAGAAAAACTGGGTACACTGCCTCCCCTTGGCCCTTTTCGAGCTGAGGAATCAGCCAAGCAAGGACCACCATTTGTCACCCCACGAGATAGTGACAGGGAGACGAATGCACACAGCACACTCACCCCTCCGTAGACATTCAGATGCACACAGAAGTGCAACTGTACTGGGAGAAGAATTTAATGACTACCTGACTAAACTTACTAAGGCAGCACGAATCATAGCGAGACAACTTGCACCACCAGGTCAGTTGGTACCAGGGGAGATGATATACGTCAGGAGCTTCATGCGTAGATGAAATGCTCCAAGATTTCATGGTCCCTATGAGGTGGTGTTTTGCACACCCACAGCGGTGAAAGTGAAGGGGCTGAGATATTGGATACATTTAACAGACATCAGAAAAGCATATGACAGCGTGGGGTCAGCAGAAGGTGCAGAGGGCCCCGACGGAGTAAATGTGCATGAATAAAAAGAAAAACAAAAACAAGAAAATGCGAAATGTATTAAAATGACAACTGTATTATAGTAATGTTTATGACAACGTGTAAATAAGTATAAAATGATTTCACTTTCTCTCTCTCTCCCCTTCCTCAAACTGCACTCTCTATCTATATGTCTCTATCTCTCTACCTCTCTATCTCTACCTCTCTATCTCTCTATCTCTCTACCTCTCTATCTCTCTACCTCTCTATCTCTCTATCTCTCTACCTCTCTATCTCTCCATCTCTCTATCTCTCTATCTCTCTCTCTAAAGTAACACTGAAAAGCGGAAAATGTGAAAATAACTGCACTGTATGCTTAATGCGTCCTTTTGTATGTTTCAACATGTAGGAGTAACCATGGCAACGAACAGGCAGCCTACAACGATTAGCAAAAGGGACACTAGGAATAGAAATGTTTTTAATTTGCGAACATATTCATATGAATGTGGGTTGACTGTCTGTGCTATTATATTTTTTACACTCATGTTTGGCTTGGCAACATATTACCTGATAGCATTTATCTACATTGAGATAAATGAGGGGGGGAGGTAATGGAAACAATATGGAAAATGTAAGCAAACCATTTAAGGAAGGTAACTATTTAATATGGGATGGCTTTCAGCTGGTATGGGGGTATGGCCCGCATCCAGACGAGGCAAAACATCAGAATGATACTAACAACAAGCCGACCATCCATTTGAAGCCCCAAAGCCACACCACAAATTTTAGCGTACATGAACTAAATGATTGGCACCCATCTGTTATATCATGGTTATATGGCACCACTGCTACCCCACCCGCAACGACAACCAGTCCTCCCTGAGACAAAGACCACACCACAGAGAGAATGAAGGAAAATATTGAAATGGCTAACAAATTCACTACTCTGTATGAAGAATGGGAAAAGGGGGGGCTGGGGAGAGGGAGTCCCTGTTGCACGCAGCCAGGCATGCTAGAACATTCCTTAACAACAGGAAGAAGAGAGAAATAGGAAGAAAGAGATATGACGAATACTATGGCCTGGAGCTTGACACGATAGAGGATCCCAGACATCCACACCAGTCGAATAAATGGTATGCAGATATGAGCTCCACAGCCAAACAAACAACTAATGAAAGTTGCTACGTGTGCTCCCTGATCCCCCATGCCTCAGGCACACCTAAAGTCTTAATGCCGCAAGAATTGCCTCTTGCAGACAACCAGTGTCTCCTCCATCTCACTCTGTGCAGAATTAAGAACACCTTCCAGGCACACACGGTATCTTTTGAAATGCTGCAGAACGAAAAAACGTGCTACTTAAGACCAAAAGGAGTGGTAGGCTTAAAGGAACCATTTTTGGTAATAAAAGGAACACTATTTTTAGAAAACAACTAGAAAGATGATGTGGTAATGTGCAAAGCTGAAGCACTGCGAGGGCTGCCAGCCGAAAAACTACAATGGATTGCAAAGACGTGTGCCGCGGTGTGGTCAGAACATGTGGCAAAAGTGACCTGGGTGAGCGCTATAGAAAAAGTATTGAAACTACAGAAAGAAATCTCAAGTGAACTTTGTTTCCTTGGAGAAGGGAAAATCGACATGGGAAGAAACACAAACGGCAGCAAGAGCCTAATGATCCCAGACATGAAGAAAGGAACAGCAGCCCTGATGGACACTTACTGGGTCTGTGGCAAGCGGGTGTACATGCACCTCCCACCATCATGGAAGGGCACGTGTTCCCTGGCGACACTGCACTCAGGTTTAATGGTAATACCGGAGAGCCACCTGGGCCAGGGGGGCCAGAAAACGACTCAAGTTACAACCAATGCCTCACCTACTGAAGAGCCACCACTGTACGCCCTATCAGAGGGAACAGCCGATGAAATACTGTCCAGGAAGCGGAGGTCATCAAACTATATATCAAAGGCCTCCTCAGAACTTTTGGCACAGATCCCAGACAGGTACAGGTTATTCAGCTCAGCAGAAAGCTTCTTTGCCTCCCTCATTCCAAGCATTCAGCCCGAGCAAATGCAAAATGGCTGCAGATCACACGGTGGGAGCTGATTCAATTGGCCAACGACACTGAAGAAGGATTCAACGTGATCAAAGTGGAACTAAGGGCGCTGAGACTGATGACAATGCAAAACAGGTATGTCCTAGACCTGTTGACCGCGATGGACGGAGGTGTTTGCCGAAAAATCGGAAGTGCCTGTTGCACTTTTGTACCTTCTGAAGATGCTGATAACGGGACACTATCACGCGTCATCGCCGCAGTCCACAACCTGGGGGAACGAATGAAGACAGAAGGTGGCACTGATCCAAGCACAAGGTTTGACAACCTTTTCTCCTGGGTACCTTCCTGGATGGGGCTCGCAGTGAAATTACTAATGCCCCTCATTGTGTTTTTATTGTTGATTTTTTGTGTGTGCCAGTTGGGTCTTCGATGCTGCGCAAATGCAGTCCCTAATGGAGCAATGATGATGGTGACGATGGGCAATGCTGGAGGAAGGGCACGGGAGCAACAGGAAGCACACGTACAAACTGGAGAGGATTCAGAACCCAAATATAGAATGGTGCCCAAATATTACGACAGGGATATAGTGGACAGGCTGTATCATACCAGGATAAAGGAACCCCGGGAACTAGAGTGGTACATGGAGGTATGGGTGGACCTGGAGGGAGATATGGGATGTATATATATGACGTGCACCCCAGACGAGTATGCCAGAAGGGGGGAAAGCCTCTGGGGGGTGTGCAGAGCCTGGATGCCAATAAAAGGAACACCAACCTGGGAGGAAGCAGTGTTGGCTGAGAAAGAGCGCGAGCGATTGGGGGAGCTAAGGTATTCGTTGCTTAAGTAACGAAAGGGGGGAAATGTAGGGAAGGGTAGGTCAATAGGACCCCCCTCCCACTACATGTCCCACCTTGGTTGAGACCCATGACTCGTCGGCGGCCCCCCGGCCTCCCGGGCCCAGGCGGCGGGGCGGCTGCCGGCCGACGTTATGTGGCAGAAAATAGAAGCCATCTTGTATTAAGCCCTCTGCATCTTGCTAGAAACGTGCATATCGAACCCAAGGCAGAAACACTGACCGCTGCAGAGTGACCCCCACTTGACCGCGCTCACAGAGGCCCACACTTCCCCCACCTCCCACTGCATGGCAGATCTGCTGAAGACTCGTTCTCACGAGTCACCAGACACGAGCGAACAACAAAATAAAACACTGTAGCTGTTAAACTTCCGCAGTACATCATTGCCTCAGCTATGAACGAGAATACTAGGATGTAACTGGGATCAGCCCAAACCCTGAAGGCCCTGACCCCTGTACCGAGCCCCCAGCTATAGACAGCATGGCGCCTTGCACCCATACCCGCCCCGAAAGCCCTTGCAACGTGCAGGAAACATTTATGTAATATGTGCCTTGTTGACTAACGTTCGCTGCTAATATAAAGGAGAATGGGTAAAGAGAAAGTTGTGCAACCGATATTACATGTAATGAAGAGATATACAAACACTGGACAGCTGATAAATGTGAACAATAACTTGTGTTGCTCTCTTAATACACTCTTTACACACACCTGCTTGACACTACCTCATGTTCGTATGTCAACTGTAAATGTGAAATGCTATGTAAAAAAAAGTATGATCATCAGCTAGTATCCCATGTAAATATAAATACATATGAGTGCTTTTAGGAACCCCAAGTGTTGCTAGTCGCCCCTCACCCATACGACAGTAAAACCGCCTCGTGCAAGATGCCACGCACAGAGCTGCAAGGCCATTTCTCCCCTCCCCCTACCCAGGCTCTCTCTAGAGATAGACGGTGTTCAAACAGCAAAGCCTTGCCTCCCCTCCCGACCCTGCTGGACACGTTTCAAGCATCCGCCACCCTCCCCCATGTCAGAGGCCGCCACAGCCTAACTCCGTGACTTACGAGCTACCTGGTCCTAAATCCCACCGCCTTTCAGCCACCGGTCACATGCCCCCCACGGGTCAGTTGTACCTCCGTCGACCCCGAGTTAATGACCCTAGAAAGGGGGGCGCACACACGTGTACCAACAGATCATAATACCATCCCTCACTGTTATTGCCAAGGATGGTTAGTCAAGCACCCCCGCCCATGCCCCTGACTACGCCCATGGGGCCTGATTGCTCGAACCTAAGGCGCCTCCTAAACCAATGTATTAAGACACTCCAGATCGTGTATCAATGTTCCTGGCTGTGTATTGATTTAAGGTAAACGCTTACAAGAGTTACAACTCAATAGGACACATGAAGTGTGCTGAATGGGTGGGAATGTGTTGCCAAAAGGGCAAATGTTAGTTTAGCTATCAATCGTTGTTACAAGACATGTCCAGCCCAGCGCTACATCCTGATGAGCCCAGCTGACCTCCCGCCCCACGTGGCGTAGCACCAACGTCCACCAATCCTGGAAAAGAAACTGTATACAATGTATACCACCTAGCCATCATCACCCAATCCCTGAGACTCTGTGGCCCCTATAGCTTACCTCATGCATGATGTGTATTTGTAATATAACTAACTGTCTTTGCTATAGTCAGACAGCGCTCTCGGAGTTTGCAGAGTCCTTTGCATGCCCTATATTGAATTATATTAAGCTCTTTTGATCTTACCCGCACTTGGTCCTGGCCTCATTCCCCTCCTGGGGTGTGTCCATTATTGCCTCTCACTAAGGGGGCTGCGTTTCTGGGGACATTTACATTCAGAATGTAAGTGATGTTGAAGTCAAAGTGTGAAAAGAAGAAAGCCCACCGGGACTGTCGAGAGGTTCTGCACTGAAGAGAACGCAGGAATTGTAGGTTATGATGATCCGTGCGTACCTCCACAGGAAACCGGCCCCCCAGAAGATGGTGTTGCCACTCCTCAAAGGCTGTCTTGATGGCTAGAAGCTCCTTCTCGATAACCGGATAGTTCCGTTCACTAGCGGTGAGTTTTCTGTAATAATAAGCCACAGGGTAGTCTACCTCCAATCTTGGGTCATGCTGCAACAAAACCGCCCAGACTGGGAAAATCAAAAGCGTCTGCTTCCACAATGAATGGCTTATCGTCCTGAGGATGGTGGAGTATAGGAGAAGTACTAAAAGCCTTCTTTAATTGTTCAAAGGAGGCTGCAGCTTCCGATCCCCAAACAAAGGGTTTTTTGATACTGGTCAAACTTGATAAAGGGTCGGTCAACCTGGAAAAAGATGGAATAAAGCGACGATAAGAATTGATGAAACCAAGGAAACCTTGGAGAGATCGCAGATCTTTGGGAGGTTTCCATTCCAGGATTGCACGAACCTTAGCGAGATCCATATGTATTCCAGAAGCACTGATTACATAACCAAGAAATCCGATATGGTCTTGATGAAAAAGAAATTTCTCAGCCTTGGCGTATAAATTATTTTGCTGCAACCGTCTGAGAACCTCCTTTACATGGATTATATGTTCCCTGAGGTCTTTGGAGAACACCAGGATATCATCTAAGTAAACCCAGATGGATTTCCCAATCAGATCTGCGAAAATATGGTCCATGAGACGTTGGAAAACTGAGGGGGCGTTACACAATTCAAAAGGCATAACTCGGTATTCATAGTGTCCTGATGGTGTCTTGAATGCTGTCTTCCATTCATCACCAGACTATATGAGTACCAAATGATAAGCCCCTCACTTGGTGAATATTCGGGCATTATGTAAGGATTCCATTATAGTTCGTATCAGAGGAAGTGGATATCTGGTTTTCCTAGTGATATCATTCAATTGCCTGTAGTCAACACATGGACGTAGGGTACCCTCTTTCTTCTTGACAAAAAATAAGGGAAATCCTGCGGGTGAATTGGAAGGAGTAATATATCCTTTCTGAAGACAGTCCTCAAGATACTCCTGTAATACATCCTTCTCATGTGTGGTTAGAGAATACACCTTGCCATGTGGTATCACAGAATCAGGTAGCAAATCAATAGAACAATCAAAGGTTCTGTGAGGAAGCAACAGGATGTCCTCGGGTTCAGCAAAGACCTCTTGGAATTCTAAATACTCAGATGGTATTGTAGTCACTGCGTAAAGACAAGACATAACGCTTCCATCTGTCTGGGTGGAGATAGACACAGTCATGGGAGAGACCTCAGAACCACAACACTCCCGTACACAATGGTCAGAACAAAATATTAACGTCCGAGTGACCCAATTGATGTTCGGATTATGGTGTAATAACCATGGTAACCCCAAGATTATGGGGTACGAAGGCATCTTGATAACATCCAAAGATATCTGCTCCTTATGTCCCTCAATCTGTAGTTTTAACGTCCCAGTGTGTTGATGGACAGGGCCAGAAGACAAAGGTGTCCCATCTATAACCTCCACCACTGAAGCACAATTCTTCTCTAGCAAGGTTATACCATTCTTTATGGCACAGACAACATCAATGTAATTGCCAGATGCGCAGCAATCCAACAGCCCCAACACCTCAATGGCTTCTTTACCTGGCCAGGAGACTTTGATACATAAGGCCATGAGAACCACTGGTTGCATGGGTTGTTGGACCGATTTTGAATCCGGAAGGACTGAAGAAGATGAAAGGCCCATCGTTGCCTTCCCAACACACAACAGGCCATTTAGTTTTCCGACTTTCGAAGTGGCCGTAGAGGGCAGGTACTGAGGTAAGGGCCTGAGGCCCCACAATACAGACACAGTCGGAGATCTCTTCTTCGTTTCCTCTCAGCATCAGATAAAGGGCCTCTGATTGCTCCCAATTGCATTGGTTCAGAAGTTGTCTCCGAAGGACCCGACGCTCTGACTGGTGTGGGTACAAATCTTGGAATTGTTCTCTCCTGACGGCGTCTCTCACTCCGTCTCTCAGCCAGTCTATGGTCGATTCGTAATACTTGTTCCCGGAGAGACTGCACAGAGTCTGGTTCCGGGATATGAAGCAACTCATCCTTGTATTCTTCTCTCAGTCCCCGTCGGAAAAGAGTCTTCTGGGTGACTTCAGGCCATTGGGAATCGGTGGCCAATTGGCAAAAACGACTGATGTAAGTAATGATGTCACTTGATCCCTGTTTTAAATCGATGAGCTGATTCTGAGCCATCACAACGAGATTCAGTGACTGGAACACTTCCAGAAAGGCCTTCTAGAAGGCAACGAAATCCTCCAAAATCGGACTCTTAGCTACCACCAAAGGTGTAGCCCAGGCCAACGCATTACCAGTCAAGTTTCCCAAAATGTAACCTATCTTGGCCTTATCCTGGTTAAAGTGTGTTGGACGACACAGGATATGGATCCTGCAGTGAATACAAAACTGGGCTACCCACCGAGGGTCTCCATCGAATTTTACCAGACTGGTCTGAGCCATCACGGCTTCAGCTGAAGTACTTGAACCAGCTCCTTGAGCCACCAACGGACGTAAGGTGAGGTTTTCTTGGTGTAATGCCATCCTCTCGGTGCGCAACGCCCTGATCTCATTCTTCAATTCCTGGACGTCCTCCATCTCTGAATCCAAACCGGTTGTTAGGCGTCTTAATCTGTTAAGGTAGGTGTCACGTGAACGTTGCGTACCTGTATTTCCAGGAGATGGTCGAACTGGAGAAGCCAGGCTGTTTGTTCAGGAAGTCGAATGAAGAGAAAGTGACGCAAGGAAGCAAACTCCACCCAGTCCTGATAAGAACAGGTATGGATGGGGACCAACTCCTGACGCCATGGAAACACTTCCCTGTCGATTAACATGACGTCAAGACAGTGCAAGCACTGACAGGGAAGGCAGATAGTTTCAAATGTCCAAGGCAGCTGACTGAAGAAATTGACGACTCCTTGTACACCCTCGGAAGGTAGTTGAAGAACTTGCAATAGAAAACACAGTTCAAGTAAAGTTGCAGTGACGATCCCCTTAGTGAAATCCACTTGGCACTGAAGGAAGCTGAAGCAGCAGACCAGGAGCTGGTACCCCGGCTCTATAGGCCAGGAAGAGGAGGCACAGGCCAATCAGGGAACAAGGGACCTCAGGGGGTGAGAGGGCCCACGGAGAAACAGGTATCCTAGGAGCAGTGGAACCTAGGAAAGGAATGGGAACCCAAGGAGAAACAGGGATCCAAGAGTGTAACAGGTGCCCAAGGGAGAACTGGAGCCCAAGGGAGAACTGGAGCCCAAGGGAGAAGCAGATTACCAAGAAAGAGGCTGGACCCCAGAAAGGGACTGGAACCCAGCGGGAAGGCAAGGCAACAAAGGAATCCGGGCGGGACACAAGGCAACAGGGAACCCAGACCCGCTAGGGAGAAAAGGGAAACTGGAGCAAATCCAAAAGGGGGAGCGCAGCGGTGAGTCAGGAACAAACCGCGTTAAGACGCAATTTGTTCCTGCACTCGAGCGCTATTAGAAGCACTCGGCATGAAACCGAGGCTTGAAGCGCAGGCTGACCCACGCATGCACCGTTGCCGCATTGCCACGGAACGAGGCTTGACACGCAAGCTTGCGCCACCAATGGCAGCTCTCCGTGGCGTGCGCGTATGTCTCTCAGTAACGAGCAAGAACGCTCGTCGAGGAGTAATCCTCCTAACCAGACGGAACCTAGAATACAACTGCCAGGGTCAGGAACGTCCGCCAGCAGACCTCCAGGTAGGTACCCTAACAGTAGGGGGGATTCCAGCTCCCTTAGGATAGCAAATAATTCCCTGATGTTAGAACTGGATTTGCAGATTCTTTCATTACTTGTTTTTTTTTGTGAGTAGGATTTCTTTTTTGTAGTTCTTGGCCAAGAGTTTAAGTTTCAGTTTGTTCTCTTCAGTAGGGGTGTTATGCCATTTAGTTTCTAGTTTCCTTTTTGGCATTCTTAGTTCTTTTAAGTGGGGGGTGAACCAGGCGTTTAGGTGAGCTTGTTGTTTACTTTTTTGCAGTTTTAGAGGGGCAATAATGTCTAGTGCTTTCTTCATAGCCTTATTGTAGCATTCTACTAGGCACTCTGGATGCAAGTTATCAGGGGGAGCATTAATGGTTGGCATCAGTAATGGCAGGAGGTTATCCGGGGTTATATTTCTTTTTGCTCTAGTGGGCAGGGGTGGTGCCATCATTTTTTCTTTACTGATTTGTTTATTGAGAGATAGTGTGAAGTCTTATAAGGTAGTGGTCTGTCCAGTGTTGGGGAGTGGTTTTGGTAATGGTGGTATCGCAGTTCAAGGTGGCGATCCAGTCCAAGGTCCTTCCTTTATTGTGGGTAGGGGTAAGAACTTTTTGGGTCAGGCCGTGATCAGCTAGAATGTTGGATATAGCTTGTGCTGGTTTGTCATCAGGGTCTTTAAACCAAGATTCAGGTCACCTAGTAATAGGATTTGAGAGGTTTCTTTGTATTATTGGCTAAGAGGCTAGATGAATCTGCCTCGAAAGATCCAATGGGGCCAGGTAGCCTATATATTAGGTAAATGGTTGAGGTGTGGCACTTGGAGATAGGCAATTTGGCTGTGAGGAGTTTCCAAGATTTGAGAGGTGGTTGAGCTAGTGGTTTTAGCGCAAGGTTGGTTTTTGCTATAATGGCCAGACCGCCTCCTCTAATATTAGGTCTGTCCATTCTGATTATTTGGTAGTTTTCAGGGATGGCTAGAGAGAGTGCTGGACCTGCTGTTTCGTGCAGCCATGATTCGGTGATTGCCAGGAGGTCCAGGTTGTTAGAAGAGAAGGTATCAGCTATTTCAGTGGCATGGGCCACTAGAGATCTGGCATTGATCAAAGCTCCGGATATAGTAGTTGTGTTGGGTGTGTTCTGGACTGTTATAGGGATGAGTTTAGGTTGGGTGGTGTTATTGCAAGGTGTAGTTAAGTTGGCCATACCTTTGGGTGCCGTGAGGTAGGTTTGAGTAGAAGGTTGGGGGCCTTGTTATTGTGGCAGATGGGCTCATAAAGACGGGGTAATCTGGCTCGAAATCTATTGTTTCTTTCCACGGTCAGACAAGGTGTATTTTCTGTTGAGGACATGATTAATGCAACAATAGATATGGTGAGGTTCAGTAAGGGTATGAGGAGGCACAGTAAGGTGGCCGTCTGACTCTTGTTAAGGCACATCGTACAATGTTTGGCAGTAGGCTATGGTGATGGGCTAATTTTCCAAAAAGGCACGTAGTCGCTGGCAATGGGCAGTTTCAGGGGTCCTCAGTGATTGACACTAGGTTAGTTTCCAATAGCCGGCAGTAACCAAGGATAATTTCACAATAGTTAGCAACTTGTGACACAAAGAATTGGCAATGATGGCAGGCAGTTTCATGTGGCTAATAAGCGGTTATCACATATTATGACTGGTAGTGACACTAAAGATATTTCAATTACACAGAAACATTTGGTAGTACTAACGTAATTATGGCCGGTATTTGGTGTAATGAGCATGCAATAATGCTGTTAGTGTACAATGGTAAGAGGTCATCAGAGCATGGAATGGCCTCGCTAGGGCAGAGTTTAAATGGGTTACCGGTTGCTAACCCATGTAAGTCTTAACACAGGTAGGGATTGCTAGTGAGATTCAGAGCCGATAGGCTTATTTGTAGCTGTTAAGCAGATGGGTTGCATTCATACATGCAAATATATATACATCTATGCGTATTTGTGGCAAACGGTTGACTAACTCCACTAAGACAATGTATAGCACATAGGCTAGCACGTGGTGTGGGCATAGAGGCCTATGTGCAGTCAGGGTACAGTTGATAATAGTAACGTTTACAGTGGGTCAGCGGTCCCTGCAGGCAGCGTATACAAGGCGCTATATTAGACGGGCAAGCAAACGGCTAACTTTACTGTATTGGTACTTACAGTAGAGACATTGTCCAATGATAGAGTCTAGTGATGATCATCATGCGCCGTCCAGCGGCGAACAGGGGCAAACAGGGCCTTAGATGGCCTTTGATGAGGCTGGCTCTTCTGCCTGCCGGCGGATACAGGGCAATTAGTAAATGCTGGTTGCTTAGCAACCACAAGGATGCCTAGCCTTGTTGTGGTGCTGCATCGCGCCCGACATTTTGTTTTCCATTTTCAGATGGCGCTGATGCAGGCGAGTGACCCGGGCTGCCCAGGGTGAAAATGGGGTGCTGGATGGGCACACTGTGGCAGGACCTGGAGGTCAGTGAATATCAGAGGGGGGTCCACGTCAATGGGGTGATTCTCCTTGTCTGGTGTTATAGATCTGCACGGCACAGATCTCCTTCGGTGCTGCAGAGGTGGGGGCTCCTGTCCTCAGTGCTGTAGAGATGGGGGCTCCTGCCCTCGACACCAGATGGGGAACTGACAATTAAAGGGGCAAACAGGGCCTTAGATGGCATTTGATGAGGGCGGCTCTTCCGCCTGCCGGCGGATACGGGGCAATTAGTAAACGCTGGTTGCTTAGCAACCACAAGGACGCCTCGCCTCGTGGTGCTGCATCGCGCCCGACATTTTGTTTTCCATTTTCAGATGTCGGCGCTAATGCAGGCGAGTGACCTGGGCTGCCCAGGGTGAAAATGGGGTGCTCGATGGGCACACTTTGGCAGGACCTGGAGGTCAGTGAATATCAGAGGGGGGGTCCACGTCAATGGGGTGATTCTTCTTGTCTGGTGTTATAGATCTGCACGGCACGGATCTCCTTTGGTGTTTCAGAGGTGGGGGCTCCTGTCCTCTGTGCTGTAGAGGTGGGGGCTCCTGCCTCGCCACCAGATGGGGAATTTTTATATGGTATTTGGTATTGGTATTGGTAAGACCATACACTAACCTCTGTCTCCCTTTAGTAAAAATATAATTTTGCATTATGAAATAGCTTTTAAAGATGTAAAGCCTAAATATACATTGAACAAATAGCAATGCTAGACCAGGATCCTAATGAAAAGTTGATGAAGGAAAAGTTATTGGATATCGAATGTTTGGTCAGAAAAGGCATGGGACAATTGAACACTCCCGACAATGAATGACCGGTAACTGTTGAGAACTGGAGGGAGGCGGCCTGGACTGTTGAGACTTTGAAACCCAGGAGCTGTCTTTAAATATACTTGTTTTGAAATTCAAGAAAGGAACTTCCTGCTATTGTTTATGTCCTGTTTTGTGTTATTCCAAATAAAACCCACTGAAACTTCTGTTGGTCTTGTTTATTCTCCCATTTGTCTTCTCTATTTTACTACTTTTTAGCTATTTTTTCTCGACTGCTTCTTTCACTGCTTTCTCATCTCTTGAGAGACTTTTAATAACTTTTCAATCCTTGTTTACTTTACTAGGCCTGTTTCTCCTTCCTTCTGCTGCTACACGACTCCTGTACCTGTCTGTTTCTTTTTAGGTGGTACTGACCTTTCACCCATCTGCCTCTACACTCTTTCTCTCTACATCTCCTGCTCCCAGCACTTACCTTGGCACCCACTGGCCTATGCCACCATTGGCCTGCACTTACTTATTTATTACCATCTGACCACTCTCAACAAGTCACTCGACAGCTGCTTAATCCCCAGCACTTCCACGTTGGTATACCTAACACTTACCCTCACTCTCTCATCCCTTCTCTCACTCTGCACTTGCACGTTCTGAATGCTCACAAGGCCTAGTAGGTCTTCCTCTATATTTCATTGTCATATTTGTTTTTCTTTTCCATGTCCCATTCCTGTTGCGGTGTGGGCTCTTTGAAACACAATTTACTTGATGTATACGCGCCTTACAAATGCAGAATAAATAAAATAAAAAATACATCTCTCATTGTTGGTTTCTTGTTCCCACTGCCCTGTCTTCTTACTTCTTGGTGCTTAAGTCTCTAAATCATATGCTCTATAGTGCCCTTAACAGCTAATTTCTTCCTCCTTTTTGCTTTCTGATTCCTGCGTTTTCTACTTCGGTCTCCAGCCCTTTACACTCGCCTCTTTGTATCTCCTTCACTTTCTTCTCCACTCTCCAGGTCTTTTTATTCTACCCGATCTTCTTCGATTTTTTCCCTCCTCACTTGTGTCTATGCTTCTGCCCCTCTGCCTTCACCTCCCTTATGCCACCTTCCAGATAGAACTAATTTCATGTTCTCAGGTGATATGAGGTATGAAGGCTCACCACGTGGCTTCCCCTTGCAAGCACAAATTATGACCTTTTTTTCTGAGGTTTGGAGGTGCGATAGGCATGGGGGTATGTGCTGACAGAGCAGTAACGACCAACCAGCTTGAGCCAGGCAGGTCCAAGCGCAATGATGGCCTATTGAGGGCTCAGATCAGAGGGCTCACTTATATGTCCTGTTAGCTCCAAAGTGGGGTGGGCCGTTGGTATTACCCGAATTGACCGATCACAATTGACCGTTTGACCTAATTGACCGAATTACTGTGGTCCTAATTGACCTTCTGTACAATTTACCTTTAAATTATCATATATATATAGTGGGTTGTTTTTGGTTTATATTAATAAAAGGGGATTGGGTGAGGAGTTGCAGGGGGTTGGATTGGGTGGGAGGTTGCAGGGGTTTGCCCCCCGCATATATGTCCTAATTGACCTTTTAAATTCAGTCAATTGTCAATTTGTTCAATTGTGAAAAGTTCAATTGTGAAACAGTACAGTCCTATACAACCAGGCTGTTATTAGTACCCAATGGGGTCTCTTAGGGCAGCTAATAGTATTAACGCATTGTCTCAGCTGCCAAGGGTGAGATGATGCAAGACAGGAGGTAAGTGGGTTTGGGTGGGGACACTAGGAGTGGGTGCACAAAAGACAGTGAGGGCCTGCTGGGGAGGAAGAAGGGGATGGAAAAGTGGAGGCATGATTCTAGAATGTTCACTGGAGAAGAAGCAACTTCAGAGAGCAGCTCCTGCCCACCACGTGGCTAATGACTGGATTATCATTACTATAACTTCTATGTCTGGAAACAAAAAGATTGAGACACCTGACAATCCCAACTCAAAGAAGCCTAAGCAAATCACAGAAGTTTCTGGCGAGGAAACTCCAAACAGCTCAGATAATTTTGCACTCCTGAATCAAGTGGCCACCGACGTGGCAGATGTCAAGGCTACCCTCACAGGGAAAGTGACCACCCATGAAAGGCAGGTGATGGAAGTGGAGGGAAGAACCTCCGGTTTGGGGAGAGAGGCATCTGGCAGCTTTAGAGCCTACCAAGAACTGAGAGATGATATGAGCAAGCTACATCTAAGAAACAGGCATCTAGAAATTCAGGCAAGGGGTAATAATTTGCACCTTTTGGGTGTTAATGTAAAGCCAGACTCTGACTTTAATGATCTTGTATTCTGAGTATTGCTAGACTGTTTGCCTGACTGTGGTTTACTGAAATGCAACCTGGATGTGGTGTTCAGAGCCGGTAAACTGAAAACTGTGAAACCAAGGCAGATAATTGTGTAATTCCTTAAGACTAAGGAGGCAGTTTTACACTGGGCTAGACGCATGGGCACCCTGTCCTGCTATGGAGACCCAATACACATTTACCCTGATTTTCCAAAGGATGTGGCGAGCAAGAGGAGGGCCTTTGGGGAAGCCAAGAGCCTGGCGAAAGATCGAGCAATTAAAGTATCCCTCTTGAAGCCAGCAACTTTGAAGCTTTATTTGCCTGGTGGTGTGAAGATCACTGAAATCCCTGCTCAGGCGTGACTGGCTTAAGGGATGCCCTGCTGTTCCAATGGATTAGAAGACTCTGGCCCTCATTACAAGTCAGGCGGTGGACCATGGTGCTATTAGCACCATGGTCCATGCCGGACTCCGCCATGATGGATGGCGGAATTACCGCCCCATTCCAAGGTGAGTGGGGCGGTAATTCCCCATTCACCATTTGCCATTCCCCATTCCCATTTTTGCCCCATAGGGCATAATGGGGATGGGGAAGGCGCTAATTACGGCACCGTAAATTACGGTGCCGTAATTAGCACCAAGGTCGCTTAGCGCCTTGGACTTTAACGCCTGCAAAAAGCAGGCGTTAAAGTGTGAATCAGGCATTAAGGGTTAACGGCACCGACAGCGCCGTTAAACCCTTAACGCCTGACTTGTAATGAGGGCCTCTGTGTGGATTTTTTTATGAACCTTGCACCCAAGTTTATATTACATGTTATTTTACTTGGTGGTCTAGGGTTGTTGTTCTGAATTTAACGCATCATTTCTACACTTGCTCAAGATGGCGGGGCAAGATCGTATTTAACAGTTTTCTTTTTTCTCTTAGCCTTCTCCCCCTTGGGTTCTGGAGCTCGGGGCACTGTGGCACCGATAGGCTCTCATGCAGAACTATGTGCCCTTTGCACGTGCCTCTCACGATCCCTGTAAATACCTTTGCTTCTGCTTGCCATTTTGCCCTGATACCTACTCCTCCATTTTGTGTGTTCTGGAGTCTTGTGACGTATGCAACATTCATTTTGCTGCTGTACGGGTTTTTTGTGGTGGTTTCAGAAGTGCATGAGTGTGTTTCCTGATTTGAAGAATGCACTCTGCAGTGGCATCTGATGTCATCTGAGGGTAGTGTACTTCTGGAATGTGTTTCGTAGTATGCATCTAAGACCCTATTTTGACGCACACGATGATTCGCGGGGGAGGGACAGGTAAGGTGCATGGGTGCCACTTTCAAATTTTGTAATATATTGAGGGGTTTTGGAGTGTTATCGGAGTGTTAATGGTCACTTGAGTCTGGTTGCCAATGCTGGTTGTTGATCTGATTGGGACCCCAGGGAGCTGCATTCCGTTGTGATTCACTGAAAGGTGCTCGGGCTGTGCTAATGCCTTGGATATTTGGGCACTTCCCTCTTTCGCCCACAATGTGTCCTCCGTTGGAACTGTGATTTTGCATGCACGTGTGATTGCGAGCCGGGCCTTCAGTGTTAACCAAGATGTATTACAATGAATATTACTGTATGTGTTCCTGGATTTGGGTGTTTTGATATGACTATGACGTTTCTTTTAGGAAAAACTGCATTTTAACCGCCAGGCTTTGCTGGCTTGACCTACGGGTTCAGACATGCGTTTGTTGTTGATTGTTTTCGTTTTTATGCAATAGGGAGGTTGTTTGCGGTGTTTGTCCCTGGTACACATAGCAGAATGGAAGCTTGAGGTGAATGTCCAGCACTTACTCTCTTTATCTATGGAATTGCGTGGCAGAAATCTGAAGCTACAGGCTTTAGTCCACTTTGACTTATATTTTGTTTAAGAGGGTCGGTGTGTCAATGCTTGGGAGAGTAATTTGTGAGGCTGCGACCTAGTTGCTTCCCTTCTAGATGGTACTTGAGGCCTGTTGTTCTTTCCCATATGATGAGCTCACTGTCAGGACAGTGTCGGTCTTTTGGTCACATGTACGATCATGTGTCTTCTGTGATGCCTTCATATATAGCTCTTATGTAGCCATTTCTGTTTTTGTCTTTGTTTTAGGGTGCAGATGTTTGATTGATGATTTGGTGTATATAAACAGAAATGTCATTGCTTTGTCCATGGCTGTGAGCTTAGTCGTTTGCCTATGTTTGCTTGTTATGCGCCTCTAGTGATGTGATTTTAATTTTTGAAGAGTTAAGGTGGCTGTTCGAGGTATTCAACAATGCTGAGTCTATATGTTAACTTAGCATTGCATGTCTTGCTTACACACTACATGACGTTATATAACAACTGGCATTGGGTCAAGGAGCTAAGTGTGTCCCACGTTCATAGTTATATGCAACCTTTTAAAAATATTCAGACCTACTGTAAGTTGACGCCTTGCTGCCATGATTCGGAAATTGGAGTGATTGGGGTTTCTGATCATGCAATACATGCTAACCTCAGGTGAAGAATGAACAGGGCTGTGTTACAGAACGAACACATTAAGGAGATTGTGAGTGAAGTCAATGACTTTATTGCAATTAATAGAACTGATAAAGTCGAAGTTTCAACTGGCTGGGAGGCAATTAAGTGATATATGTGAGGAATTTTGATGTCTAAAACAGGAAGTTACAGGAAATAGAAAGAAAGGGAGCTGAAGAGACTCTCTAAGGAGGCCAAAGGGCCGGAGAAACACTATGCTATGAGTCACGACCCGGACGTGAGATCTGAACTCAGGAAAAAGAAATATGACCTAAACAAAATGATATTTGATCAGATAAACTATGCATTTTTCAGGAGTAAAATTAATTATTTTGAAAAAGGAGAGAAGGCTGGAAGACTGCTTGCGCATAGGCTGCAAGTAGCAGAAAGTGAACAAAACATTACAGCAGTGAAGGATACATCTGGCAATCTTGTGACATGTCAAAATAACATAAATTAAATATTTATAGGGTTTATGAAAAACTCTATAAATCCAAATCAAATTGTGGACAGAACACAGTAAAATCCTTTCTAGATTGTGTTGAAGTTCTTCGTCTAATGAATGACCAAGTTACATATTTAGAGAATGCAATAACATTGGATGATGTTCGTCTTGCAGTTTCAAAGCTGCAGGGAGGCAAAACGTCAAGTACTGATGGCCTGCCGGACGAGTTTTACCGGATCTTACCAGATTGCACCCTCCAGCTGCACTGCGATGTATTCGCCACTTCATTTGAAACTGGGTCATTGCAGGATACCATACTGCATGCCATTGTGACTGTTTTGTTGAAGAAAGATAAGTCTCCAACTAGATGTGCGAGCTACAGAACGATTAGTCTGATCAACACGGATTGTAAGCTTCTGGCGAAGATATTAGCAAAAAGGTTGGAGCCTGTCATGCCGTTGCTAGTGCATGGTAACCAGGTGGGCTTTGTGACCGTCAGATCCATTGCGGATAATATGAGACGGCTCTTCCATGCTATTGACAAAGGAAGTAAACAAGTGCGTCCAGTTGCAGTGGTCTCTCTTGATACAGAGAAAGCCTATGATAGGATTGAGTGGCCCTACCTGTTCGCGTGTGTTTGTAGACAATGGGTTTCAGACAGAATTTCCTGCAGTGGATAAACCTTATACGAACCCTAACAACAGTGTGCTCACAAATGGCCTTGTTTCAGATCCCTTCAGACTAAATAAGGGGACGAGGCAAGGATGTCTGCTTTCACCATTACTGTTTCTTCTGGCAATTGGAGCCATTTGCAGTGATGCTGTAGTCCGATAATGATATACATGCCATTGGGGAAGGTGTATGCGCAAACAAGATTTGGCTCCATGCAGATGACTTGCTAGCGTTCCTACATGATCCAGGTTCTGGTATTTCACATCTGATGGATGATATTCGGTGCTTCTCTGAGGTGCCTGGCTACAAGCTGAATCAGACCAAATCTGAGATACTTCCCCTCACTAACGCATGCATGAAACACTCGTGTGACCAATTTGACTTTAAGTGAAAAATGAAATACTTGGGAATCTGTATTGGCCCAGAGGTAGAGAGTTTGCCAAAGATCAATTTTGACTTGATAATACCCAATCCAAAATCTGACGTAGACAGGTGGTCACTTCTGAAAATTAACTGCATCAAAACGAACATGGCACCCAAGAGTCAACTATATCTGCTCAATGCTTCCTATCAAGACGCCAAGACATAGTTTCAAAGAACTGGATACCGCTATGTAGAAGTTCCTGTAGGATGGCAAGCAACCAAGGTGAGCCTATGCAAGATGCAACTTCCTCTGAAACAAGGTGGTATGAATCTGCCAAACTTTTTTGACTAACATCTTGTATTCACCTTTAGGCATCTGTGTCGGGTGGCAAGGTCTGATCAGGATGAATTGGATGAGGTTGTATTGGAGTGTAATAGTGTATCCCACTTGACGCCCAAGGCCTTGTTGACGACGGTTATGAGACCATCTCGCCTATAGAACCCACTGACAGCCTTCCCGCATGATTGCTGGCGCTGCATATCCAAATGAATAGGATGTGATCCGTACCTGTTCCAAGATGCATCGATCTGGCTTAATCCGGCACAGACCCTACACGGGAAAGTACTCTTCTGGCCATCTCGGTTCCTGGGCGGAATTAGATACATCAAGGATTTGGTTGACAATGGGAAATGGATACCCTCCGAATGTCTATGCCGAGATTTTGACTTGAGTGAATGCACATATGCAGAGTACAGACAATTGAGGGGAATCATTGCTGCCAAAATTGATCCTGTGCAACCCTCGACATTGCAGAGTGCAGCCGGTCAGCGCTTAGGTTTTGCAATCGTGTGATTCATCCGACTGCCACAATGTATGGAGTATTTCTATCTAGCCATAAAGGGGATCCTGAACTTGCTAATGTCTGGGCTGGTGAACTAGGTGAGTCAGTTGACCCAGGCTGCTGGCAGAGTCGCTGTAACAATGTCAGTTTGGTCAGCATGGACTGGGGTCTCAGGACGTCTCAAACTAAAATCCTCTTTGGGATGTACTGGACTCCAGAACGTATGTTCAAGAGACATCTTTTGGAGCGTGACCAATGTTGGAAGTGGAAACAGGCTAAGGGCTCACTAAGTCATTTACTTTGGACTTGCAAAAAGACAAGAGACTTCTGGGAGGGGGTCTGTGAAAGGTTGGGCCTGGTTTTGAACTGCACTATTACAATGAAAGCATCAATGTTGATTCTTAGGGGTGGGTCTCCATTGGATGATGTATTGTTTTGTAAGAGAGTCTAGCTGCTCCGGGTTGTATGATTGCTAAAAAAATGATCCTGAGGGCATGGAAGTCAACAAGTTCTTTCTGTATTGATGACTGGGTAGAGGAGTTCTTGACTGTGTCCACATACGAGAGAGCCATCTACAAGCAGTCTGGAGACACTGATAAGTTCTTGAAAATATGGGGTTAATTCCTAAATGCATATTGCTAATGTGTCCATTATGTAAACTCATTCAGTGATCGTACTGTGCACTTCATGAATGTAGGTTTCATTTTTTTTATTTGATTTTTCCCTTTATCTATCTTTCGTCTACTTAGATGAATACTTGTCGAGCTTGATACGTCTTGATTGTCTATTTGTACACCTGCACTGATTGTACAGATTTTGTTACAGTTGTATTACATTTGTTGAGATTCGTCTATATTGCTTTTGACATGTGAAAATAAAAAAAACGTATGCCAAGTGGAGGCATGACAACAAAATGGGGCACACCTGGAGGAAGTGCTTGGATGGCCGAGATAATGTGGGTGGGTACAGTGAGATTCTGCCTGCGTTTCTGTCTACGTAATTGATCTATGTCTCTCCCCCAGTTGCTAATAGACAATCACATTTGACAAAACATCGGATCTCAGACCTTAAAACGTTTAGTTCGTTTTTTTTACTTTAGCCTATTGCTGTAGAGCTCAAAGAGCTAGTCAGCACATATTGTTTGATTGTTTGTTTGTTTATTTATAGGGCACCCGAAAACCCTGTAAGGGTGGAAAGGTAACAAATTATATACAGTAAATACATTATGTACATTTTACATGTAAGAGTGGAGGGGTATGTGTATCATCAAGTCACAATGCTCAGGGTCACCGGTTTCAGAGGTCATTGCGTCGAAGCCAGGTGCGGGTATGGTGCCTGAAGCTGTTGTAGGGCTGGTCCCTTCTTAGTTCAAATGATAGGGCGTTCCAGTACTGGGCTGCTAGCACAGAGGGGCTATTACCTCCTGTTTTTTTTAGTCGGAATCTAGGGGTTTGGAGGCAGAAAGAGTTGGCTGTTCTGGTTGGTCGTGCAGTGGTTTCTCTTATTATTCTATCCCTAAGGTATGGGGGGGCTGCATTGTTCAGACATTTGAATGTTAGTGTGACAATTTTGAAGGTGATCCTATTGCTAATTTTTAGCCAGTTGTATTTTCTCCGCACATTCGAGATGTGCTCTCTAGCTGGGAGGTTCAGGGCCGGTCTGAGCGCGTTGTTTTGTAGGGTTTGAAGTTTATTGATGATGTATTTATTTGTGCCTGCATAAAGTGCATTGCAGTAATCCAATTTTGAGAGGATTAGTGCATTGGCTAGGATAATGCAGCTAGCTGGTGAGAGAAAGGGTCTGCATGCTTTAATAAGTTTACCGGTATAGGCTGTGGGTGAGGCCAGGGAGTTCACTTGTTTCCTTAGGGACAAAGTGGAGTCCAAATAGAAACTGAGGGTTTTCACCTCTTTGGCGACGGGGATTATATTGCCATCGATATCGAAGGAGCTGTAGTTGGAATCAAGTTTTTTAGGTTGTTGGGTGAGCCTAGAATGAGGATCTCTGTTTTTTCATCATTCAGGCAGAGGCCATGGGTTGCCATCCATGCCTGAATGAGGGTGTACATTTTGTTTACTAAAGCAGTATTCGTAGTGAAATTGCCCAAAAGGGGATGAGGATCTGGGTGTCGTCTGCATAATTTGTGTAGGTGACACCCAGTCTGTCCAATTTGTCGAATAGAGGTTTAGTAAAGATATTATACATCGTTGGCGAGACACAAGAGCCCTGTGGGGCTCCACATGTTGTCTGGATAGGGTCTGCAGAGTCTAAGGTAGAGAAGACCCGCATGCTTCTGTTGTCGACAAAGGATTGGATCCAGGCTATGGCTTCACTTAAGAAGTGGGTGGCTGACGCTAGGTGTTTGCAGAGTACTGCGTGGTCCACTAGGTCAAAAGCCGCCGACAGATCAAGGAGGAGTAGCATAGCTGTGTTTCCTTTATCGTTGAGCTCGTCAATTTGGGTTGACTCGACAATATTGTCGTCAATGTTGACTCGTCAATATTGTCGTCAATATTGCCTGCAAGTCTATTGTGCGTCTTCATTGCACCTATTTAACAGATACCAAATATATCTGGCAGTTGTACACAAGTGCCAAGTTTTTATTGATAAGAAAGACAAAGTTCGGTTATCTTACTTCTCAAAGGAATGTTGTGTGTCAGGCATCCATGTTTGTCACATCTGGTTTCTCAAACCTCAGTGATCAAGTACTATCCAGAAGGGTAAGATGGGAATTGGGTTTGAAAAACGCCATGCACAAAAACATTGTACACAATTGGCCATTTAAAAAAAAATGTATTGGGCAATGGGTAAACAAAAATAATATAAAGTAGCAACAGGATGGTTAGAAGGGGAAGGCTCTGAGTAGGGGGCGGCATGAAAATAAAATATTCTTAAATAAATGGCATCGCCAGAAACGACCAAAATTGACAAAATGCCAAACAGTATGATCACATGTAACTCCCATTTGAAAGCTGATCCATGTTTATCGAGAAGTGATGGTCCAAGCAAAACAGCTCTAGCAGCCGTTTCAGACTGGATATAAGTAAGGGAGTTAGACAATATTTGTTTTTTTAAGACCTAATCTATACATGATAAAATCAGACTTTTTTCACAAATACAAGGCTGCAGATATATCATGTTATCCTTCTTCAGTACAGGTGTTTCCAATAAATAATAAACAGAGAAGAATTCTTGATTTTTCAAATCAGTTTATTACTTTTGACATAGATTAGTCAATGCCCATACACCGTTATGCGTAATATATGTTTTATCTTTGTTCATCTTTGATTGTAGACCCTGATGTACATTTCCGTGAAAAAAGTCTAGCAAAAGCCGCAGACATCCCTGGAAATACGCAAAGCTTCCTTGTTTGCTGAGCTGAAGATGAAACTGTGGGGGGATAAAAAACTCTGCTGTGACAATACAGTGTACACTTTTTTATTGAAATATTTTGTTATTTAAAATGGAGCAAATCAGCAAAAGAAATCATTCACAATGTGCAGAAACTTAGACAACTTCAATGAGAGGAAGAGGTGCATCATTTGGACAACTCCATACATCTCTGGCAGACAACAAAAGCATGCACATTTGTATAGAAATGCCTATGCAGACACAACCTTTCCTTAACTGTTAAAAGTGGAGGAAAGTAGCATAAGCAACCATTTTATGGCTAATGGCTGCTGTGAAAGAGCTCATTTTTTTATTGTTTTCATAATCTTAATAACATTTCTTAATTAGCATGTTTAAAAGTGCATTTTGCGCTTGAATCTATGAAAGAAAATGTGCCTTACTATAGGCAAATAGGTCACGTAACTAAATTGTTGTACAGCATGTATAATGATACAACTGGTGATGGTCTTCAACTTATGCACTATTGTAGCGTGTCCACATGACAGCTTGCAAGGGCAGGTTAAACGCGGTTTCTAGCCTATATATATATTTTCACTAAAAAAACTTTGTTAAGGGGACGTTATGGTTAAGTTGCGCTACTAAAAACCTGTGAAATTCACTAAAATAACTTTACAAACGTGACATTATGGTTCGAAGTAAAACCAAAAAACCCCTGAAATTCGCCAGTTATGGTAGGCTAAGCAACCATAACTGCCCGCACCACTGTGCACTGCTAACACTAACACCCAGGAAATTAAAGATGACATCACAAATGTCATGGATGAGATCACTGATGACATCACAAGTACATTTACTTTTCAGACAAGGGGTTGTGAATGTAATTTTGGCAAAAAAGTATCAGGAATTATCGGGACATGTAAAACTACATACTTCATCACGCAATGTAGTGTGCTAAAGAAAATTCCATTGCAGTTTTCTTTCTAGTACAGGAACCTAATCATACAGAAATGTAGGTATTGGCTGCAGAATACACTACAGAGGTGCTATATTTGTAATTTTCCAAAGTTATATAATAAAACAGTGAATGCTTCTGTATCAGACTTTTCTGGTCTGTGAAACATGTAATAAGTTGCTAATAATGCATCACTTACTACATATTTCTTGTAATATACACAAAACATAAATAGACTACAATGCATACAAATATGGGGCTTATATATGGAGAGTAAAGTAAGCAAACAGTATCATTAGCAACTGTGTATAATCTACATGATTGTATTCACGCACAAAAATGATTGCTGTGCTTCAGGCCTGCTTTTCCCCCTATATATGTACATCATAAGATGTGATTAAATTCTAAGGAAAGTATTGTATGAACATGTGAGAATAGCAATATCTATAAATGTAATACCTTTTGATAGTTAAGTTTCTGACTGTCAGTAAATAAACCCATCTGGCCTAGATATGGCAGTGAACAAAAACGAAGGGGGTACACATGTGATGTCATCAGTGATGTCATCAATGACATTTATGATGTAATGCTTGATGTCCTGGGTGTTAGTGTTAGCAGTGCACAGTGGTGCGGGCAGTTATGAATGCTTAGCCTACCATTGCTGGGGAATTTCAGGGTTTTTTCGGTTTTACTTCGAATCATAATGTTACGTTTGTAAAGTTTTTTTTGTGTGAATTTCACAGGTTTTTAGTAGCGCAACTTAACCATAATGTCCCCTTAACAAAGTTTTTTTTGTGAATTATACAGGTTTTTAGAAGGACAAGTGAACCATAACGTCCCTTTGAGAAAGTTTATTTTACTGAATTTCATAGTTTTTTTAGTAGGGCAACTTAATCATAACATCCCGTTAATAAAGTTTTTTTATTGGATATACACTTTCATCATGTGAAATTGGGAGATATGTACTATAAATCCCTTACTTTATATACATTTAACATAGAACATACTGAACCCCCACGCTAATGATATTTGAAAGGCACGGACTGTGTGCGGACGGGCGCGGACGAGATCAACACTACCCAAACAGTCAGGGGGGATATATAAAATTGTACTATTGTGCTATATGAAAAATGAACAAGTTTAAAAAAGAACACATAAACACATTATAAGTACTAAGAAGTAACCAATTGAACCTACACGTCTCAAACATTACCCATGCATTTAATTACCAAGTAGAATTAAATGGATTATACCATAGCAAAAAAAGATATGCCTCCAACGTAATTACCTCACAGAAACTGTGCAGCCAGGAGCAACAGTAGACGCACACAGCACAACGAAAACAAATTACAAGTAAATAGTAAGTGAACTTCATTTTTCTTATATGTGTGTGTACTTTTTTGTATGAGGTGCAGAACAAATAATGTATTTCTGTTGTTTTGACACAGAAATGTGCAGTACTTTGGAGTGGCTGGAGGTGAATTTTCCGCATGGGGCAATGTCAGAAGATAGCGATAATAATGGTACACACTTCTCTGCATAAGCAAATTAATAGTCAGTATTTTATGGGCATTTAACATATATATATTTATTTTTAACAGACCAAGTAAAAAAAGAAGAAAGTCCACCAAAGGACATAGAGCAAGACAGACTGAAACAGATAGAAGAGAAAATGGACATACTAAATGAGAATTTTAATGGGTTAAGACAATTTGTGGAGGAATACGTGAGAGGAAAAATAAGATATCACTGTGCCACCTGTACCTGTCCCCCTTCTCCATTTCCTAGTGAACCATCCCCATCCCTTCATCCCCTCACAACCAGCCCGTGTTGAACCCTAATTCAGCTATATTCGTTTCAGTGTCTGCTTCCCCCTCTTTCTCTTGATTGATGTATGTGTGTGTATTAAAAACATTTTTATGTTAGTTGTAGTGGAATGGTTTGGATCAAAAACATTTTTTTTTAAAGAGTTAAAATGTCTGCGGACAGCGCGCCTGTTCGGGCTGGCCATAATCAATATAATATGGATGTTCTAAGGGCAATACACCTATCCGTACCATTCGCAACCAAGATGGAACTGATCTTAGAACGCACAGCTGTCCAAGTTGTCTGTAAATGAACAGAATGGGAGTGTCCTAAGGACACCATACCTGTCCGTACCGTCAGCAGCCAAGATGGAACTGTCCGTAGAACAGGCACGGTGGCCGGCATGACTGTAGTAAAACCAGATAGAGGTGTCCTAAGGACACTATACCTGGCCGTACAGTCAGCAGAACATCTACTCACATGCGCACCACACCCATAAGTACTGAGAACATCGCGCCTGTCCGTAACTGTCCGTGTCACACTTTTAATTAGTTTTAGGACCCGAACACTGTCCTTAGAACACCCGCGTGCATGCGCATGTCCGTTACTCTGCATTTGGTGTCCGGCGGGCACCCATTTCCTTTGCGGATGTGTTCACGACGTCAAAATGTGACTGCACCCACGCTGAGCGTGTACCCTAATTTGCGCAGTTTGTCTGCTTCCGCAACATTTCAAAATAAGTTATACAGACATGGGAAATTATTTTACAGTATAAAATCACCATTTCGTACCTCGATCAATTGAGTCTCACTCGCCTTTATATTCTCATTTAAACTTTGTGCCTCTCTGTAACCTGTATATTTGTACAATGCATATTTTTGTAACCACATTATTCTTTATTGTATATCTTGTATATTTTATAACTACGGATACTATGTAAGCCTTTATTGTATATATTGTATCTCTTGTAACTATGTAAGCTTTGCATTTTCTTACTGCGCCCTGTTACTTACGGGTCTGGTGCGCAATAAAAGTGAACAAACAAACAAACAAACCATTTCACATGTCCCATACAATGGCCCTACCTTTCAACGTATTGTTTAGAATTTTTGCAACGCTTTTGAGTGATCGATATGGTCACGAGGTGCACCCCTCCACCCCTATAAAAGGCCACACCCCCGAGTTCATCTTCATTGTACTTCTGGCTATAGCGGATTGAGCTTTGCTGCCTTTACTGTTGTAGCGAAGATTACCCGACCAACCCTAATGGCATCCATGGTTGCTGTTGCCTCATCTGCCTCAGCACCACCCCCAAACCCTCCACCACCTCCCCAAGGGCCTGCAGAGGGAAATACGCGTGCAGATGTAGAGAGCGAGGAAGAAGAGGAAGAAGAGAATGAGGTGGATGAACTCCGCACTACAAGCATTGGCCGGGAGTCGTGGGTGTGGCGGTTGTTTACCGTTTTTGGAAACGTACCAAAAGCCTGTGCGAACCAGGTCATGTGTAACCAGTGCAACTTGGTGCTGAGTCGCGGGAGACCTGGTGCGTACAACTTTGGTACGACAACCATGAAGTGACACCTAACTTGGTTCCACAGTGCGGACATTCGCAAGGTGGTACCATGTGAAGAACGTAGTAGGTTGAGTGCCTCCGCAGCATCCTCTGTGTCCGATCCGTTCACCACAAGAGACACTCTTATGGGAGAGCATATCACTCCAGCTGCCTCACAGGCCATTCGCGATGCTGTTGACCCTTACCTTTCGAGGGTCACAATATTGTGTATGTACTGCGACGCAGTACTCTGCAGGGGAGAAAGTCTTCGAGGTGCTTTTGAGACTACGGTCACAGAGCACCAGAAGAAATGCTCCCTACCTAAGTCAGGCCCACCCTACATCTTTCTCTCTCCACCTACCCTTTCTTATCCCTGTGGTTGGTGTCCCTTCATTACCCTCCTTTACCCTCCTCTCCTAGTGTGTCGTGTGTAAAAAATAAAAAAATGGAAAACAACAAAAATTACAAAAAAGGCTCTTTTCAGAGCCCCTTTCTCAGTTTAACAATGGAACTATCAAATGACCGGTGTAGGCCCCGCACATTTTTCAAAAAGTCTGCGGACAGTCGTAGGATGCAAAAAAATGGAGGGTGCAAGCAGAACAAAACCAATGCACTTTTCGCTGGGAGTAAGTGGTGGTTCTGAAAAGAGCCTTTTGGTGGTGTTTTGTGTGTTTGAAAAACTGTGGATTCGAAAAAAAAGTAATCCAAAATAGGTGACTATGAATCCAAAAAAGGTTGCAATGCATTTTGTACATTTCGAAGAAAAATCTGATTGCCAGCATATGTGAGATGGACTCCATCTCTGCGAAAAATGAAAGTGCTGCAAAACAAAATGTTTTCATTGTGGAAAGAGGACATGCCAACATCTCTCAGAAAGGCACAAACAGCCTTATTTACATTGCGCCTCGCTTTCTCCATTTGTGGAACAAATGCAGAAGAACGCAGCCACATTTGTCTTTGTGCAATACGGGAAAAAACTACTTGGCAATTTGGAAACATGTCTATGACCTTCGCAAGTCCTTCCTTCATTGCAAATTGCAAAGAAATTCCAGAGACATGCCCTAGACCGTTTCCTCCACAATGAATGATAATTATATCAGGATGACGCTCTGTCTGTAAAGTAGCACATAGAGGTACCAAGTCCAGCCACTTCAATCCACGCACTCAATGCCAGTGCACTTCCACATGAGAAAATCCAAGATCTTCAGATATACCACAATTTTCTGCATGCACCTTCAACCAATGTGTCCATGAGTCTCCCAAAATCCAGATAATCTGTTTTCGAGCACACATAGCCATAGCTGTCTGGTCTCCTGTCAGGAAAAAGACGTTCTCACTAAATCTCTCTGTTCAGAACACACCCTCTGAACTTTACAGACCAATCCGTAGCTTCGCTCATTTTCATTTGCATGCGTCTCCACCCCAGAAACCCCGTTGGTAATACGCGCTGCCTGCAGACTACGGCCATGTCCGCGGCCACGTAGAGGATCTGAGCCGGACGACTGTACATTTAAATAGTGTTCCCCTTTTCCCCTTTAAGGTGTGCTTTTTTTTTTTGGCAGATGCCTAATAGACACCTGTTATTTTGTATTTTTTTGATTTTTTTCTTCTTACTGTACTCCTACAATCATTACAGAACCTTATCCAAAGCAAGCCTTACATTCCAAAAGAACATGGCATTTCCCAAAAAAGATAACGAAACACCCATCTGCTTCAAAATAAGCCGCATTACTGGAAACAATGTTCTCGTGGCTGCAGAAAAACATACCAGCTCGTAACATCAAAGCACGCATGCCGCGATTGATGGCACACCTCCCAATACTTTGATCAGAACAAAAAACAGAACTATTGTCCCATTTTCCTCTAGGGAGTAAGCCAGAAAAAATTACTTTCGCAGTTGGAAAGATGTTAATGACTGCTTGCACCAACTGTTCCAAATCGTCCAACAAAGTAGGTGAACTCACGTAGCTCAAATGGCAAGCACCGTAGTGCAAAACTACCACATGGGGTCATCCTACGCATATCTCTGCAAACTTGGAAATTGCCGCAATATTACAATCAGTCGCAGCGCTCCACACCACCTCCACCCCTCTGACATCGAAATTGTGTGCCACATGCCTACTTTCAGAATAGTGCTGTAAACCATGGACAGAAATATCTCTGAGCACCAACACCCTGACTATCTCCACCTCTGTCATCTTCAGTACACGCACTGTCTTTCGACACAAATGAACAATGTGAACTTCTGATTGGCTGATGACTACAGTCCCCTTTCCATGCTGGATTTGCTGTAGAGCCCCGTATGTGGCACGCCCTACCCGTGGACAAGCGCGGTGTCCGTGCGGCACGCAACTCTTAGCCAGTCCTTCTACCCTTTCCACATCACTCGCAAATCCATTCCCTCATTGGACACAGCTAAGCAGTCACACAACCATCCACCAATCGCATTCAAGATCTCTACATATAACTCCGTCATCAGAGTTCCGCAATTCAAATGTACTGTTGATCACTCTAAATGCAAGTTGCATATCATTGCAAAGCACCTACTTCAAAAATTACTGTGCAAGTGTAGCAGATTTCTATTTACAGCTCCATGCATTCGCACATGCATGAGCAGAAAGTACAGGTATGCATATTTTATTCAGAGAACATGTGCAACCCTTATGATTCCATTTAAACAAATTAATGCAACTAAATCTGCATAGCCAATACATACCAACACTCCCCCTTTAAGTGCAAGATTTCTGATTTTTCATTGAGAAACCGCACTACTTCTTACTGTCTCCCGCATAACCTATACATACATAACAACCCTCCCGATTTAGGCGCAAAACTCGATTTTCCATTAGAAAATGTCACAATTGTTTACTGTGTTCCGCCTAAATTAATGCTACTTCCAATGCGATCGTATGAGAAAAATAAATGTTCCCGATTGCGTTGGTGACATCTCCATCTGAGGCTCTCCCTATTGTTCGCATTCGTAGTTATAATATGAAAGTAGTCAAATTTTCCCCATCTACTATAATGACCTATCACTTCCAAACCTCTCTGCTGTGGACAACACAGCTCAAAAAAACAAGGGAATTTCATTAACTGAAAATTGTACTAATTTGCGAAGCAGGTTCAACTAACATACTGCAAATAACAAAGGCTGCACATAGTGAAATGAAATGCACACATGCACTGTGTTCAGATATCAAAGGAGAATACTCCGACGAAAGATGCAAAATGAACGTGTACATTAAAATCACTGCTTTAAACACACAAAGTTACTAACTTCTTCCTTTTACAATTGCAGTGAAGACTACTCTCCTGAAAATCAACAGCATCTACACTGCAAACAACAAATCCGAAGAAACCTGTTCATTCTGTAAAAAAAAGTAAGTTCTGTACTACCTTTATATTCTATACTCAAACAAATGAACCCTTAGATAGAGGATGACAGAACATACATTTGTTTTTTATAAATAATCACAAATGATTCAATCTTTCTACTTCAATACAAAAAAGTTGTAATAATATTTCATATCTAAAAAGCACCCGAAGGTGTGCAGCATATTTAAAACAAAATCCATAAATTACACTTAGTTATATCCACACAATCATTTAAGCCTACAAACCATTAATTTCACTTTCTCACTCTAACATTGATACATATACTTTGTAACCACAATAATTAGATCACAATCCAATATTTTGTTCAGTGTTAATTCCTCTCCATACAATGTTCACATATAGGTAACTGCCCTTCTGTAATTAGGCAGTAAGTTAAATATGCTGCACACCTTTGGGTGCTTTTTAGATATGAAATATTATTAAAACTTTTTTGTATTGAAGTAGAAAGATTGAATCATTTGTGATTATTTATAAAAACAAATATATGTTCTGTCATCCTCTATCTAAGGGTTCATTTGTTTGAGTATATTGTATGTGTAGCCCACAGGACCCTAGATGTTTTGGGCTATCCCCTCTATTTTTGAAATCTACCTTTATATTCTTACTGTTCCTCAAAGAGACTGACTGTGTGGGTTATTTATGTAATTTGCACACCAAAAAAAAACATTGATTTCTGAACCATTCTACCCACAAATCCCCATTTATTAAACAAAGAATAACAGGCAGAATGGCATGTATGTAACACAAATAACATACAGAAGCCTTACAATGTTAGTACTACAAAACAAATAGCTGTTTTAATTTTATACCATTATGTTTACTAGTATGCTTCTTCTTACAACTATCTCACTTTCTACTCTCCTCTGAAGCACAGTGTAGTAATATACAAACAGAAAAATAGCCTTCCCAACTCATTGTAACTGCCCAATGTACATTCACACACCACCACAAACAGCTTCCCCATCAAACTCATGCACGCATGCACACAGCACACATACATTGTAAAACAGACCAAACCATGCCTTCTTTTTTTTCAACAGACCCTAAAGAATGCTGTCGTGATAAGCTGCTAGGCGCTTGCAGTAACCTGCATTTGTACTAACCCACTGAGCTATCTTGTGTGTACTAGAGCCTATTCGAAGCGTGGAGGAAAATGCTGACATCAACCAGGACTCTCGAACTGGGTGAGCCTGCATGCTTGCAAGGGGTTAATTGCAAAGGCCTTTTCTGAAGACATAAAACATCCTAGCACAAGAGGCTCTGTGCAGCCCTTGGGAGTCAGGCATAGCTTTGCTCGTCTTAGCTCTGCGAGTCAGGTGCACTGATAAGGCAAGAATGCAAAACACAGTGCCCGAAGCCTGGGAGCCAAGGCTGGCTGTTTCCAGTCTTGTAACTTTCCAAGCAAAAAACATGTTTACTGCCAGGAGGGGAGAGCCTAGAAGCTTCTCGAAGAGCTGACACGTCATGATGATTGACGTGCAGCTCCTAATAAGAGAACTATACTTGGACCTGGGAGGGGGGACTCATCCTGGACTGTTGGAAAGACGCGCTTATCAAGGACAGTGCCTGGACGACCAGCTGTGCGCTATCAGGGCCGAGGCTCCTAACATCACATCCCCACTCTGGTGTAGGACTGTGGGGGCTTGGCCAGTCCTCCCCTCCTCTGCTGAGGAGTGCCGGGCACCTGTAGCGGCGAGGGTCCTGGGTGTGATCAGATCGTACCTTCATCTACATTTCATTAGGAGCGTAAGACCAAATAATTGCATATTCATCTGTGATTGATAATTGGCATTATATAGCTTGCACTCTCTATTTCCACATTATTATAAATTGCTGCTTAGTTTTCATTAATCATTGTAGATAATAAATGCAAGCAGCATATTCTGTGTGATTGGCTTTTTTCCTGACTGAATTCATCGTGCTTCTTAAACCTTATTTGTGTGGGAAGGTAATTAGGAGTGATTTACTTTGCACAAAGGGCTGGATCCCAGGGAGGTGCGGGTACTGTTTATCACTACAAATGCCTACCAAAAAGCAAGTCCGTAAAAAGGAATGCAGAAATTGAGCAAATAAAAATAAAAGTGTCCAAAGTAAGCATCCATCTCTAGCAGAGTTTGTACAGAACGTTGAAACAAAACAGCTAATACAGTCATTTAGCGAAACAAAGGAAGCTTCAACAACCAAAACTTTGGCATGAAACAGAAAATGCTTTACATAAATTCGGCTACCAGTACTGCTAACAATGCTCCTATGAATCCTGATATACTAGAAAGAACCCATAGTAAAAAAAGAATTTTAGCAAAAATGTTTCACCACAGAGTCCTTCAGAATTTAATAAGAAGAGGAGCGAAATCATCCTCAACCCTTAAAACCTACCATAGAAAATTAATCCTACAAGCTCTCGTAGACAGTGCAATCCTTCTCAAAAGGAAGTTATTTATTTTAGTGTTAAATACGATGAAACCACTAACAAAACTAAGTACTAAACTACAAAAGAAACTTCTCAATAAACGGAATGTCAACAAAAATAACTTCTTAAATATTTGTGGAGGTGAATGGAGTCACACAACAACCACAGAACCATATTTTAATGAAGAAGCATACAAACAAAATCAAACAAACACAATTGCAATCCATAGCAGTGGACGAGGGTATGAAAAAATCAATAATACCATCATGGAACAAGAAACACTGCTTACAAAAGTATCCCCTGAAAACTCAGAATCTCCTCTCCATTGGACTGAAGCAGACCGTCCAGTATACAAATGGCCATGCACGTCAATGTGTAACATTCCTAACAAATCTTTCAAATCTTTACGTCAGTTCCTCAATCAGTATGTGAAAGGTAAAGACAAAATCAAAATGAAAGTGCTGCAAAATATGGATATATGTCCAGTGCGCAAATACACAATATCACAAGGACATTCATTAGCCTGAATTTCAGGACCTATTTGCAAAAGCACCTTCCATGATATCAAAAGGATATCAACACATCATTCAAATGTAAGAAATCTAGTGTATAAACTGTACTATGCTAAAAGTCAAGCTTTAGAATTAGCCAATTTAAATAACACTCTTCTGCATGGTACACCCAAATACCTACAAGAAGAAGTCGACCGTATCCAGAAAAAGCATTTTGGAAGTGAAAGCCACTTACAAAATGCAATAGTTTTAGAACAGACTAGCAACAATTCTGCACATAGCAACCTTCTATTACACACATACAAGAAAGAAATACTAAAATTTAAAAGTACATTGGCTGAAGTACCAAACCATGTGTGCGTGTGTTGCCACAGAACGTTTTACAAAAGGAACACAACATTTATAGACGTAACATACAAAATAGAAGACAATGAAGATTCCAAATGGTTTGAATTAGCTCTCTACCTTTTAGCAGAAAACAAAAACCAAATAAGTGAACCCCTAATATGTTGCAGTTACTGCACTACAAAACTGGACAACAACCAAACTCCTTCACGTGCTATCACAAATAATTTGGAATTATTCCCACTACCAAAACCCCTTCAACAACTCAACTTGTATGAGAGCATCATAATTCAAAGAGTTCACCCATTTCAAGCAATAATACGCCATCAACCAAAAACAGCAAAATTACCTCCCTCTGAATTGGTGAAAGGCATTTGTGGCAAAGTAGTTTATTTGCCATTAGATCTGACAGAAAATGTGCACACTCTAAGAGAGCAACGTCCAATAGAGCATTCCTTAATTGTCTTAGTAAATGGTGTATCAACAAGAGACAAAAAAAATGGCAACAACTGGTGGACTTACATAAAGTTAGACAAGCCCTGCAATATCTGAAAGACAATAACGAATACTACAAAGAAATAAATATTGAAGAAAGCTTAAGGGAAACAACTGAAATAATTCAAGAGTCATTAGAAATTGGTCAATTTGAACTTTTGGATCCTGCTGCAGTATCCACTCTTTTGGACCATTACACAATTCATCCATTGCACTCTAATGAGAGCATAGATGATGCACTAGAAACTTACCAAATGCGACAAACCAAAGGGTCATCAATGAGCATAATGAAAAAAAGTATAGAAGCACTTGCTTTTCCACTGCTATTTCCTACTGGCAAAGGTGGAAGATATGATGATAGACCCACTCAGATTACGGCATCAGAATCCCACTCATTACGAATGCATTCTCAAGATCCCAGATTTAGAAAAAATGTGGAATACATATTCCACCTACACTTTAAAAGTGAACTAGCAACCCTATGTTACGGAGTTGTACACATATTGAAATCTGGAACCCACTTTCAAAATATGTCAGCTACACAATTAATACAAAAAGTGCAAGAAAAAGATGAGGTTTTACAATCAAGTATAACAAATCTGTTTGCAAACATGCTTGGTACGAAAGAATACTGGTTCTGACGGCACGGAGATGTATGTTGTATGATCAGAAATCTTGGACCACCCACTTGGTTTGTTACATTAAGTTGTGCAGAATATGCATGGGACGATTTACATGATTTCCTATGTATAGCAAACAAAAACATAACAAACATTGATATACTAACATCTGGAGAACTCTGCTCTCTCAATCATGTTAATGTTTCAAGATATTTCCATCATCGCTTTATTGCTATGCTATACTTTATTTGTAAAAAAAAACTGTGCCTCCCCTCGGAGAAATGCAGCACTTCTTTTGGAGAAAAGAATACCAAGCCAGAGGAGCACCACATATTCACATGCTTTTATGGATTAAAGATGCTCCTAAATTTGGTCAAGACAGTTGTGCCACTGTTTAACAGTTTATCGAAAAATATGTCACTTGTGAAATTCCTTCACAAACAACAAATAGTGACCTTCATGGACACATTTTACAATTTCAAAGACACAAATGTGGGAAATATTGTAGTCACAAATATAAAAACAAAGGGAAATACTACACCAAATGCTGCTTTGGTTTCCCTAGACCAGTTACAACAACAGGTCAAGTAAACAACTTCATGTCTTCAGTTAGACATAGTGTCAAAGGTAAATACCTAAGAACACATATTACATAAAAAGGACAGCAGAAGCAAAATATATCAATGATTACAATGCAATCATTGCCCTCTTATGGAATGCAAACATAGATGTGCAGTACATTGCAGACAATTCCACTGCAGTTGCACAATATGTTACAGCCTACTTAACAAAAGCAGAATGACCTATCATCAGACAAAACATATCTCAGAAGTTGTACAGCCTAGGAATAAAAATGCTCTCTCATAGAGAATGTGGCGGCTATGAAGCTGCCGATCGTTTAACCGGTTCTGCTTACAAATATGGACAATCAGAAAGCATAGTATGACTAAGTCTTGGTCCTGCTAAATCTAGAAAAATAGTTCTGAAATCATATGAGGACATAGAAACAATTGCCAAAAATGTTCCCAACAGCCAAGCCATTTTAAAAAACAATTTACTGGACACATACTACCCGAACAGGAGTACTACTTTGGAAACCATGTGTCTATACCACATAGCTAAAAACTTTGCATACAAAAATAATATAAAACCCAATGAAAGCAAAGGTAGATATAGAGTGACAGATTGTGAAGGCAGCTTAGTGAAACTTACCAAACAAAGCTTAATTAATCATGTCAAATTGTCATTAAAAACTCCTCAACAGAAAGAAAAGAGGAAGAGATACTAGATAACTATGACTCATTTGAAGATGCTTTCAAAGCAAATATAAGCCCTATCACCGATGTGAACTTTACGCAGTACAAAACAATGTTGCACAATGAACAGCAACACGAAGAAGAACTTCAATCCCAACTAGATAAGGACACTTCCGACAGTAGTCAACCTTCTGTAACAGGAAGTCAAGAACCACTAGGACAGCCACTAATAGCAAATGAGGCAGAATTAGCTATGACAGAAGTGGAAAACACCATGTGTCACTATGAAGAAGATATAGAAGACTTAACTGTACTACAATCAAAACTTAATAAAGATCAGCGCACCATTTTTGAAGAAGTAACAAAAGAAATTGCACATGGTGTACAACACGAAAATAAAGAATGTACCTGTCAAAATTACAAACCTATTCTGCTGTACGTCAGTGGTGAAGCTGGGTCAGGAAAAACATTCTTAATCAAAATCATCAGCAAGTTCCTTCAACAATTGACAAACAACAAACTGTCAGCTGTTGTGACTGCCCCCACAGGCTTAGCTGCCTACAACATAGGCGGTGTCACTTTACACCGATTACTACTCCTTCCAGTTGAACACCAAAATAAATTAGACTATTACAAACTTTCTGCAGAAACTGCAATGGAACTACGCATAGTATTAAAACAAATGAAAATGCTACTAATAAATGAAGTGAGCATGGTCTCCAACCTAATGTTGGCCTTAATTCACCTCAGATTGCAAGAAGTACTTAAAACAAACTACGAAGAACTCTTTGCAGGGAAACACATTATTGTTTTCGGAGATCTTCTACAATTGACACCAGTGAAAGGTGAACCTATTTTTAAAACTTTAGGACACAAACACTGCCGTAAAACATTTGGCAGCATAGGAAATGTCAACCTTTGGCAACATTTCCAATACAGAGAATTAACAGAAAACATGCAACAATCTGCAGATCTCACTTACGCCAACATTTTAAAAAGTATTACAGTTGGTGTACTATCTCAAGAAGCACAAGCAATATTGAAAAACCGGCACGTTCATGCACTTTATGGCGATAACGCATGTGCTACTGATGTTATGGAACAATTAGCGCACAAAAATGTCAATTGTATGGCTTAATGCCAACTCTTCACCTTGTATGCGGCATAGGGAATACATCATTAACACCTGCCGCCTAAACAAATACAGTATTTCACCCACCTCTTACTCTCTGAACCTCGCCAAGCACTCTGACACACCAAAACAGTTTCCGAAAAAGCAGTTTGCCTCTGGTTGCCGCCGCGCTGTCGGCGAATCCAAGATGTCGGGCGCATCCAAACAATCTGACACACATCAGGGCTCACTGTTGCCAATCGGCGGAGACGTCACGTGTCCGCGGTCATGACGCCAACCCCTTAGCCAATCAGTATCTTGTCCGCCGAGCGAACAGGGAAGTGTGACCGCGGAGCGGACATAGATATCAATAATTTTTTGAGACATACTTTTTGGTCGTTTTAAAAGAAACTACTGGACGGATTGTCACCAAATTTACACAAGCACGCTTTTGGGACCAAGCCTCTGCCGCAAATTTGGTGTAAATCCGTCCAGCGGTTTGGCCTGTAGGCATGTTCAAAGTTTTTTCCCCCATTCAGTTTATGGGGAAAAAAAGACGTTTTAGGACCCTTAACTTTTCCCCCCCTGGACCAGACATCACCAAACTTTGCAATTCAGAGTGGCCCATATACTTTTTTTGCAAAGTTTGGTGAGGATTCGTCCAGGGGGAGCAGAGTTATAAACCGCCCAAAAAGTGCTCTTACTATGGACACAGCAACTTAACCATAACTACATGGACGCTAGCGCGTCCATGTAATATAAGTACAACAGAGCTGCTGTCTGTCATTATAAATGATGTCAGCTTGCCATTCTCGCGCGTCAGTCTAGTTACTAGATACCAGTAGGGACCACTCTAATTATCACTGCCCTGATCTATGTTCCAATAGGCTGGTATGACCGCCATTTCCACTGCCACAGGATAGAATTCCCTGTGCTTCAGTTGGATGAACCACATAAGCCGTTATGTCCCACTCCATTACTTGTTTCATGAAATTCATGTACCAAATTTAAACTTGTTCCATGTATTGTTGGCTCACTGGTAGTGACCGCAGGAGCAGGTGAATATGGGATTGGAGCTGCTAGTAGGGAGGATCAGTTGCAGTTAGTGCTTTGGCTTGGTCCTCCCATAATAACCAGTTTAGTAGTGCTTGGCAACTACTGTGGCCGTGTAATATATATATATATACATATATATATATATATCAACAGATATACATGTATAAATCCAAGATAGCGAAAGAGTGTAAAAGTGTGCAGTGCCTAAACAACAATTTCCTCAGTGCGAAGGAAATATACACACCTCGGCTGAATCTATAAAGATTTGTAAAACCATATATTTGAAAATGTTTGCGCTTTGGCAAAAACTGTCACCTGCATGCATGTCTCAATCCCATATCTGTTGTATTATGGATTCTTCATCAGGGCGAAACACCCATCTATTGTTACTTAATACACTTAACACATGTGCAAGAGAATCTTGATTAGCTTTCAACTTGAACAAATCCTGAAAACATTAATATAGGCTACTGTGATTAATCAGAGATGTTTCCACCAGAACACCTGGGACACTTCCCATGTGGCCAGGGAAAGGCAGACACTTCCTGATCCTGACCCTGGGGGTGGTGTTCTGCGGGAGGATCACATGGGTGGAGGGGGGGGTTTCAGGACAGGAGGATAGGGAAGCCCCCTTTACTTACAATCAGAGGGATCCTACAATTGTAATGTCTGATTGTAAAGTTGAAACCGTAGAAGAAAAAGCTAATTTGAACATTGGGACTTCAAGTCCCACAATGCCCAAAGTACTTGGACGAGAAAAAGGATTTGGAGGCATGAAGTCCTGTGGGTGAGGGATTGGTGAGTATAAAGGGCAGCTCAGGTGCAGGGCATAAGGAGTAGCAGAAGTAGGAGTAGGAGGAGATGCAGAGTGTGGAATAATTATCGAGACTCCACATTGCAGTGGCAGCAGAAGTTGAAGGGAAGCAGAGACACCAGAGCCAGAGCTATTTGTGAAGTGGATGCCGGCTTCGTGAGGGTCTCCACCCTTAATGACCATGTATGCAGAGGCTATGTGGCGGGAAGCGTTAATCTGAAAAGCTTTTCCCAAAGTAGCTTGTGCTCCGTTGGCAGGCGAGCACCGGAGTACCCTTGGAGAGAGGAACGCTCTTCTACCAATCGGCACGGGTCGTGGGAAACAGAGAGAAGCACCTTACCATGCAGCGGGTCACGGGAAGCAGAAAGAAGCATCTTAGCGTGCAGCAGGAAGCAGGGGAAGCAGGGGAATAAGTCACTGTGTTAGCAGAGGAGCAAACGCTTATGCAGCACCCAGTGAGTTCACTAGTATTGTATGACACCCAAACACTGCGTAAACGCCCGCTGGCCATTACTGAGGATATTTAATAACATACTAACATAAAGAAGTTAAAGTGCCAGATTAAGAATAACTTTGCATACTGATCTGATACAAAGCAGTTAAAGTAGCAGAATAAGAACTTTGGGAACAGACACGAAGGTTGTAATTAAATTTACAAAGATTGAAGTAATTGCCAAGGCTAAAACAGAGCAATGGTAAAAGAGGATAATAATAACTGCCATTGCCAAAACACATAGAGGGTAATATTAAGGGAAGATAACAACAACAAATATTGTCAATGCCAGAAGAAGGCAATTCAGAAGCAAGTGAATTGTAGACACTATTGCCAAAGATAAGGGGCAATAGTTGGAAAAGACCCAAACAAGTATTGTCTGAGTCAAAGAAAAGCGGGTGTGATAAAAAGCCAGTATCAGTATTTGGCGGATGTAAGAGTGGGAAAACAAGAGTGGCAGGAGAGCAGCCCTCTTGATAGAAAGCATTTAGGAGGAGAGTAGCATAATGTGCATTGCATGTGGCATAAATAGCACCAATGTTTTTCATGTTCTTTCAGAGGAAGTATTTATTGCTGATATTGTTGAAAGTCAAAAGACGTTACAAATTGTTTGATGTGAACTTTACCACAAAAGTACTTGTAGTAGTGTTAGGAGTTTTTTAGTTTTGGCAGGTGATTATGCCAGGGTAAGGGACTTTATAGTAGTAGTCCTGGCAGGTGAGTGGAGCAGGAAGACCTTTTTGAAGGATTGTGTTGTGGTTATAAATTGTGTAGAAGAAGAAGAAGTGGCAAAGCCATTCCAGAATCCTGTGAATTATTGTGAAATCATCCTGACAAAACATTGCTATTGCAACAAACGAACTGTGGAAGTGTTTTTATTTCTTAAGAAGAAGTTGTGTTGGACCCTTTGCAACAAGTGGAGAGACAAAGAGTTGTCATTTCTTTTGAACTGTTGGAAAGTCTAAGTGAAATACTTTTGGAGAAAGAAGAACCTTATCAACAGAACTTTGTTGCAAAACGCAACTTTTCTAATTTTGAACTGTTGATACAAATTCCTGCTTTGAATCTGGGGAAGAACCATTACCCAGAGGAGAAACAGTTATTCAGTTTATGTTGGATACAACTGTGATTTTTATTATATTTGAATTGCCATATATTCCCTATATATGTTTGTTGTATGTGTAAGTGTGAGGGATAGATTCCTTTTGTTACAGTGTTTCCTTTAGTTTATTTTGATAGGCAGGGAAATCCTCTTCAGATTAGGGATAGTGAGGCGTGTATCAAACCTGTTTCAATAAATAAAATGGCATGTTAAGAAAAACCTTTACAAAGTTGTCCACTTCACATGTCTGACCTCTCACACTAGTTTAGTGCATCATACCCATACAGGACTTCTAACATAAAGTACAAAGTCAATATCATTTAATATCATTTAATATCACATCCCTCATCAACAATTCATTTGCAGAAAGTGCGGTCCCCAAAAACCTAAAAGATGCCTGAGTCATCCCTCTCTTAAAAAAATGTCTCTAGACCCCAATATTCCTAGAAACCACTGCCCCATCACCACAGTACCATTCCTCTTGAAGATCTTAGACGTGTGGCATATCTCCAGATCCAAGCACATCTGGAAACAAACAACTTCTTGGGTTTGCGTCAATCGGGATTTAGACCCAGACATGGCACAGAAACGGCCTTCCCGGATCTAAAAAAACAAATGAATTTCATCATCGACAACATCGACAATGGCAACCTAGCGACTCTACAACTCTTGACCTTTCTGCGGCTTTTGATTTAGTGAACCATCAAATCCTATGCCAACACCTAGACAGTCCTGCAAACTTCTCCCCAAAAGCCATTGCTTGGATCGAATCCTTCCTCTCTGAATGTACAATGAGAGTCTTCTCTAAAATACCCCAACACCAGTCCTCTGTGGAGTACCCCAAGGATCTTGTGTGTCACCTATGCTTTACATCTTTACTAAGCAACAGTTTGATTGCTTAGACAGACTCGGAGTGTCATACACCAACTATGCGGATGACACGCTGATTCTACTGCACCTCACAGGTGACTACGACAAAGATACCTCCATTCTCAATAACATCTACTCGATCATTCAAACATGGATGGCCCAAAATGAACTCTGTTTAAATGACGATAAAACCGAGCTCCTGTTAGTCAGCACTCAAACCTGCCTCAAAAAACTTGACTCAAAATACAAAACCTTCATTATAGACGGGAACACTATCACCATATCAAAGGAGGTCAAACCCTAGGCGTTTATATGGACTCCTCACTAACGTTATATAGACAGATCAACACTTCTATCTCGTCAGCATCCTACACAGCCAAGCTCATTAATGCTTGCTGACCTTAACTCACATCCAACAACTGCCTACCCTTAGCGAGAGCCCTTATCCTCTCCAAATTGGATTATTGCAAAATACTCCTGGCCGGTGCTTCAAATAGCAGCATCAAAAAACTCCAAGTCACCCAAAACAACGCCCTTCGAGCTGCTCTAAATATCCCTAGGAGAGAACATATATCAGAAACAAGACGCAAAGTCCATTGGCTTCAAATCCAGGACAGAATCAGGTTCAAAATACTCACAACAATACACAAATGCCTTATCAATATAGCCCCCAAATACCTCACCAACCCCCTGGCTCCTTCACAAAGAACGAAACCTACTCGTGCCTCCACGGGCTTCATCCTCACAATTCCTAAATTCAAAAGAACTAAAGCCTGAGGAGACAAAGAATGGAACACCCTCCTACTAGCCATCAGATCTGACCCTTCACATACATCCTTCCGCAGACAACTTAAAATTTGGCTCCGCACTTTCAGACAATAGCACCATTGACCTCAGTAGATACTGTGGTACTTATAAATATCTGTAACTCCTGTAAATATTGTACATTGTAAATTACTATTGTAATTATTTTTCACATACTGTCATAGTTCTATGCAAGTGTAAAAAGTTCTGTAATGCCTGTCCAGCGCCCAGATACCTATGAGTTAGGCATGCTTTACAAAAGGAAAAATAAATAAAAATGCTTACTCACAGTCACAACACCTGGTAAATCATCTTTTCTTCAATTAATCCAATTATTCAATCGAGCATATTTCATATGTTTTCAGCTGTCACAACAGGCCATGAGCATAATAAGTATCCTAGGTAATGCCAATTTTCAGTTCTTAGAATGTGCAATCATAATGCTTAGGGTTTGTTAATTTGAGCACTTAGATTTATTCTTGATTTGATCCTCTAGTTTTAGATTATGTAATTAGGGATCCCAGTCACTGCCACACATTAGTGCGTGCCATTATCTGCAACACACAGTGGCAAATGCTTTGTTTCTGGGCTGCATGCCAAATTTCAACAGCAGCTAAAATGGTCTACACTGGCAATCAGACAAACCACTATCCGAACTTGTGATGGTGGCCAACCACTGTTTTGCTTGCTAGGAACGGAAAACGATGAACATTGAAAGCAAGCTCACAGAGTGCCAGTTACAAAACCTCCAAGCTTCCTGGGGGCAGGAGAGTATTCCAGGGCAGGACAAGAAAGGGGGGAAAGTACCCCATAGGACAGATACCAGGAAGCATTTCCCAGCACCTAAGCTTTTTAGTACTGTAAACAGGAGGGTCATTGGAAGAATGAGTAGCTGTACAGGCCCAAGCAGAACTTCCAACCTTCGCCTCCAGAACAGGGAGCATTCACTAATCCTGAAACCCCTAAATTCATACCAAGGAAGCCGAGACCCCAACATCAGATTGAGAGACAACGTCACAAAGCTCTTATTTCAAGTAGATTTGGAAGGCCCCTATGTTCTCAATCAGGTATGGAGCCAAACCCTCTCATGTTTAGTGAACACCAAAGCAAGTAGGTGAGCGATTCGATCTGGCAGTTTTTCCAACATTCCAATATCCTCTGAGACTGTTAATACGTAGGAATATTAAATATGCCTGTGCCACACACTATTTTTGTTCCCATTTCCATCAGGTTAGGACCAATCATATATCTGCACGCTTCTCTACTGAGTCTATCTGCACTAGTACATTTTGTAAGGTAGAGACCTGTAGGAAGAAGTTGCTTATCTCTTCCACTTTGCTAATCTTATTTTTTCAGTTAGGCCCTTCAGATATGCACCATTCAGACTAAGAACTGCATTCACATCTAGACACAAATTAAGACTGCTATACCCTTTCACAATTATACACTTTATATACACAACCTCATTAGTTTGAATCAAGCAGTTTGGTTGCATACATTTGTTGGGCGCATACACCAACTCATGAAAACTGTTATTTTAAGACAGACGTGCAGATCAACATTTACTTTGGCATGGCATTCAAAGCATATGATTTGTTAGATTTCAGCATACATTGGTTACTATAATTATATATATGAACCTTCATTTAAAATTTTCTGTGACCCTCCCATGCTCATTTATTATTTGGATGGCTCGTTATACTCTAACCCTCTGCAATGAAGGAAAAAACTCCCACGAAAAATTGAAATCTAGGTTACTTGATTAACCTTTTGGTACTGTAAAGGTTAATGAAGTGTTGCTTTAGGTCAAACCTGATACCTTGCCAATTATTCTGTAGGAGGGATTTTATGTATTTATTTATCTTTTATACTCAACATCCAAATGATTTCTTGTCCCTCTGAATCTTAGATCGGCCATGTTCCCTTGGGTCTTTTCTGCCCAAAGGCTCAAAGCCAGCAATCTTCTTTTCTGCCACTACATAGGACTTGGCTCGTCCTTGTCAGACCAACGCCCATGAACCGAACATCGAATCCTCCTCAGTCACAGCCTCCAGGAAATCCCAACTCCCACCGCATCCACCAGCCAACTCGGACTCCTACCACCAAGATCAGTCCAACTTACTTCACCCTCCTTTTCTTCCTCTATTTCAACTTCAACCTTTTCTTTAAGTTTCCCCAACTTCTTCATATGATGTCGCCTCTCACCACATCACGTGCCAGCTCGTTTAATTTTTCAGCTCCAACTTTATCCCATTGCAACTGTTGAACAGGATTTCATTTGGCACAATCTCACACTGTTCGGGGAATAATATTACTTTTATATCCTTTCCTTTCCTTGTCTCCTGTTCTAACTTGTACGGACAATAATTGGTTTCTTTCAAGGCCAATATCACTTCTGCTACATGCTTATCCCGCTCTGAATCTTTTCTTTTTCACAAGGCACTGCTGTTCTCATTCAGTTTTTCTTGGATTGTTGAAACACAATCTAACCTCACTATACTCACCCCCAGTTCTAAATGTGAATGTAAAATGCTAAAGCACCTACTGCACAAATTCCTTAGTTCATAAATTCTCTCGCAGACCTCTTGTACAAACTGAACTGCACTATTTAATCGAACTCAGACAGCGTTTTTAGAAGTCCCTTACAGGAACACTGAAGCAGCACTCACCATGCTGCACACTATAATATCAAACATCATTAGCACAACCACCATGCATTTGTCCCAGAAACTGATTGAGCTATTGGACACAGTCCCTAAATGCTACTGGTCAACACACAACAATGAAGTAGGAAGCATACACAATGCACAGCTAAAGCGAACTAAGTTAGATCAATCGAAACATCTATCCAAATACCTCAGTATCAGCTGCACGCAGAGGAGGGTAACCTGCTGTAATCCAGTACTTTCTAGAGCAAGTAATAATAATGGTGACTGCTAGCCCGTGAAATACCCCAATATGGCCTGTCAAGAGAGCAGGAAAATACACTTATAGATTTCGTCAGGACTTTAGGTCAGTGAACGCAGTTATATCACCCTCTTTCTCACTAGTAAACAATCCAGACGCCATATTGTTCTGCATTCCCCTGACAGCTACACACTTCATAATGATGGACTTCTGTTCCGCATTTGTTTTTCTAAACTGATGCATCCAGACAGTAGATCTTTTTTCACATTTAGATGATGCAAAATGATCAGGACAGTCAGTTTTGGTGCAGTAGATAGATGACCTCCTGCTTGTGTCTCTGTCCTATTAGCTGCATTAGCACAAAAAGGGCATAAAGCCTCTAGAAATTTACAGGTGTGTAGAGAAAGAGTTCCAGTGTCTAGGATATGACATCTTGCAAGCACACATATGTATAACTAACTCACACACAGACACCATTTTAAAGGTACCAAAGCCCCAGATTAAAAAAAAACACAGGTTAAAGCATTTTTCAGGATGACTGAGTACAGCAGGCATAGACTATGCCAAAATACTGAAACCACTGCAACAACTGACAAAGATACACCATAACCCTTAGCGTGGAGAGATGAGACAGGACAAGCGTTCCTAGAAATTAAGAGAGGACTAGCAAATGTGCTAGTCTTAGGGCTGCTGATTATGAAAATAAATGTTCTCTGCATTGTCATGAGAGCATTTTCCCTAGCAGTACTCACACAACCTCATTGGATAAAGTAGTGCCCAATAGCATACTACCTTCCTTAGACCCAATGACAACAGAGATGCTCCAATGTCTTACATCTGCTGCCACAGCTGCAATTGCGGTACAAAAAGTAGAGTGTTTGTTATTAGGTTCACTGGTAAAGGTAGCAGTGCCACATGCCATAACCACATTATTGTTAAAGATGAAGACACAAAACATAAAGTGTTATTATTGAACTCCTCAAACATTAATTGACAAGTAGACCTCTTCTAAACCCGGCTTCTATGGTGGGTACACCTCTGGATGGAGAGGAACAGGACTGTAGAAATAACTAACACACCATTGTAGATTCCTGAATTCCTGTACTTTTTGGATGGATCTTGTAAAATGGATGACAAAGACTGACTAGTAACAGGTTATGCAGTTTCATCACCCCAGGAAGTAGCAGAGAGTGGCTGGACTGAGGCCTAACTATGCTGGGGAGTGGTTACTATTATGATGGATAAGCTGCTCAAAAAGGCCTTTATCAAAACTTTTGGAGTGCCAGTCAGCATAAACAGTGACTGGGGATTCGACTCTGCCAGTCAGTCGGTAAAGGAATGGTATACAGCATGCAGAAACAGCATAAGCTCTGTTGCCCCGCCATCCTCAATCCCCAGTGACAGTGGAGTGACAAAATGGAGTGATCAAGAATAGGTTGGCAAAGTTGGGCACAGAAATAGGTCTCAAATGGCCTGAGGCACTTCCACTGGTATTGTTTTGCATGCTTAGTACAGCTAACAAGACAATGGGGCAAGTACCCATGAGATACTGTTCAGTAGATGAGTGCACCTCCCTTCATCACCGCATGTTAAGAGTTCTTTTAGCAACATACTTTTGACTGATGTGTGGCTACTGTTAAGCCACTGCACACATAGGTCGGTGAGAACCCTGCCACTACATCCAGCTTGGCCAGTAGGTGACATTGAAGTAGCACCAGAGGAAGACAACACTAGCACCCAGGTGACATGGACCCTAGCAAGTCCTCTTGAACATGGATACAGCAATTAGGTAACAGAGATCACAAGCTGGGTGCATGTCACACATTGCAAGAGTAGTGTGCCACAGGCAAATTAAGCACAAGGTGCTACCAGTTAGCCTGCTGGCAGGACTGTGGTGCTTTGCAATGTCTCTAAATGAAAGCCAGTTTTGGGATCAACAAAACAAAATAAAACAATTTGACAGGAGCATGAGGAAAGTTACTTTTTTCTGATGTGGTAACTCTGTCTGATGTTCAAGCATGTATCGCATAAGAAACATTATGTCAAGGGAAGGGGCTTGCAGAGGCATCTCTACACTCCAAGATGTGCTCACACCTCCCAAGCCAATATCCATCATTTGCTCCCTTTCTGCTAATGACTTTGCTCACTACTTTTCTTATAAAATCTCTAAAATTCATGAAACTTCCACAGCCCTCCCATCTCACCCTCCCCAACCCTCTTTCTGTCCACCACCTCTCCCTCATCCCCTTCTAATCTTGACTATTTCTCCCCAACCACCTCTGTCAAATTGGCACTCATCCTTCACAGTACCAATATATTTTGCGCTTCTATCGACCTATTTGCTCCAAAATAGTCAAAGACATAGGGCCAGATTCTCAGAATATAGTGGAAATGAAAGGAGCGCAGTGAATGCACTCTTATCATTTGAGCTATTGTCAGAAAGACACAGGTCGACTTATTCCTAAAGGTGATCTGAGAATATCAGCAGGGGCCGGACAGTGGTGCAAAGATATGCTGTCTAGCCCCATTGCATATTTTAGCATTGGGCGTGCACTAATGTATGACAGGCGACCAGCAACCATCTGGTAACTGGCAGTGCACTTCACTGAGATGAGCCCTTAAAGTTACTGTCTCAGTGAAATACTTCAACATAAAAAAATAATTTCCATCCCTGTTTGGGTGATGGAAATGCTAGTGTGACAGCCACGCTGTAAACCGAAGCTGTCGCACTTAAAAAAAACATGACAGAGTAAGAAATTACCCTGTCATGATTTGTGTCTCTCCCTGCACCTATTTCAACAGGCGCATAAGGATGACTCTTCTTTCAGGGCATTTAAAAGCGCACCACGCTTGTGAATTCGAGATGCGCTTTTAAATGCACAGAAACGCCCCCGATATGTGCAAATGCACAAAGGGGCGGAAAATGGCTTCTGCATGAGCGAAAAGTGCTTCTGAACGAGCGCATTTAAGATAAGCTTATTCAGATGCCGTTTGAGAATGGTCCTGCTCCTTTTTTTGGGATAAGTGATGAGATGCGATTGCGCATCTCATCACTTGCAACCATATCTATTTTGAGATTCTGGCCCTTAGTCGCAATCACCTTCCCATATATCTCTGACCTCTTTAAACTTGCAGAGGCAAAATGGATGACTGGCATGTTACGGTATTGCTCATTTCCTGCACGTTAAAATGCGTGTATGGTAAATGTTCAGTTAGCACTTGTTTTACTATATTTAAGGTTATAAAAAATCACTTTACAATACATAAAGTGAGCATGCATGTCTTTTTTATGTGTATTTTATGGGTATATAGTTATATAAGAAAGTTTGAATGAACCAACAAGAAAGGGCAGGAACGTCATTTAGAGTTCGCACTTGCGACCCCTGAGGTCTCCCTTGCTACCCCTGTGGCCTCCCTTGCTACCCCTAAAAAAAAAAAGAAAGTAACCTTTTGTAACAAATTGAAGTTCCTGGGTTGTGGCCAATGCCATGTGGCTATTTGAGCTATTTGTATTTCTGGAATTCCATACAATAATTATTAGACTAATTAAAGGTTTATTTCAGGCACACTTCAGGTGGTGAGCCATCTGTTCTTAAACACCTCAAATTCGCAATGCAGACAAAATCTTCCAAAAAGCACTTAGAGTAGAATAAGCATCCATTTCGGACTAACTATTTTGCTTTTCGCAAGTTGCAGCTATTGCATTTTTTTTCTGCCAATACATATTACAGTAATATTGCAACCTTATTTTTCATAGAGTACTTAGAAACAATGCTATGTGATGTCACTTCTTGTTTTGTCAAGGGGTAAACGGTTGTGTTTCATGGCTTCCCGTAATGTCACTTTGGGGTGGGGTCAAATGACATCACTTTCTGTGATGTCATCAGAGGCCAAGGGTCATGCGCTGTCACTTCCGCTACCCCAGGCATTTTGGTGAAATTACGTCCCTGAGAAAGGGGGACAGAAAACAAACAAAGGAGGCAGACGAAAACCTTCTTATAACTGCACTCCTCCTCTGCACTCAACCTTGCTCGCCCATGCCCGACTGTGCTTCCTCTAACCTCCACTCTTTCACCCTACTTGCCGAGCTTCACTGGAACCCACTGTCCATCACAATCAACGGCAGCCAACTGTGGATCTCTAGAAAGCTCGGATTAAACTACACTTACTGTTTAAAGATGGAGCTCCTCCTGCCTTCTAACCAACATTCCCTACCTGACCCCACCACTCCCTCCAGTGATGCTTGATATTGTAATTTTGTAAATGTACACAGTACTCCTCTTTAGTTTGAAGTGCTTGCCCCGTTAGGATAATGTTACCTTTGTAAGTCACCTTTTCCATGTAGATATGTTTCTGTTTTGTTTTGTCACTGGTCTATGTCCCACTTTGTGTATTCAGCTGTAAACAGGCTCACCACTTGTTCTCACCTTTTTGCTATTGCAGAGGCACCCTTCTGGGGAATCCCTCCAACACCTGTATATATGTGTGTCTGATCGAAATTGACATTCCTGTTCTTCAAATAAATTCAAATACAAATGTGGAGTGGATTTGTTTTTGGGATTCATCCCCTCCCCTGTAAAGTGTAAAGAAGTACAGGTCTGTATAGTTGCCAAGCACTACTAAACTGGTTATTATGGGAGGACCAAGCCAAAGCACTAGCTGCAACTGATCCTCCCTAAAAGCAGCTCCAATCCCATATTCACCTGCTCCTGCTGCCACTACCAGTGAGCCAACAATACATGGAACACGTTCAAATTTGATACAGGAATTTCATGAAACAAGTAATGGAGTGGGACATAACGGCTTATGTGTTTCATCCAACTGAAGCACAGGGAATTCTATCCTGTGGCAGTGGAAATGGCGGTCATACCAGTCTATTGGAACATAGATCAGGGCAGTGATAATTAGAGTGGTCCCTACTGGTATCTAGTAACTAGACTGACGTGCGAGAATGGCAAGCTGACATGATTTATAATGAAAGGCAGTAGCTCTGTTGTACTTATACATATATAGTTCAAATGTACATTCCGATTCCATGATTCATGTGCTGTTTCTCAAGTCATGAAAACAGAATAATTTAGATCCTGTAACTGATCAGGAACTATGGAACAAAGTTGCAGAGTGTTAGTGGGACAGGAAACGGATATACCTTTGCAAACGATTCTTTAGGAACAATCACATTCTCATAACCTTTATCAGCATTCTAGGTGACATCACAGTTTCCTAATTACGCAAGAAAAGCAGCAATACATCTTGCACAACAGTGACAGAAATGCAACAGACTAGAATGGGGCATATGGAGGATAGAATGTGGGATGCAGCAAACATAGCCCTTGTAGCTTGGAGCGTAAATAGAGGCCAGTCCCTTAGTGGCTGTTGGAGTCAGTTAGTAAAGGCATACAGGGCCTCATTCTGAGGTGGGCGCAAAGGGATTCCGGGCACCGGTAATGACACCGGTGCCGGTAATCCCTTTGTGCCCTATTCCGAGGTCCCTTAGCGGGTCCCTCCCTTAACGCCTGGTTTTACCAGGCGTTATGGATGGGACCCATTGAGGGATACCGGGGTCAATAACGGTATCGCAATTTGCCAAGGTCGGACTGGACCGGTAAGTCCCCATTGAACGTGGGCGGACACGTCCCGTTATAATAGCTAATAGCGCCATGACTGACACCAACCTCGTAATGAGGCCCACAGACTTTTAACCAAGGCATAACTGACCAACACTGACACAAACACTTGAGAACTCAGAATAATCTCTGCTCTGCTTAGATTATGGTAACAAAGGAACTGTTGTCAAGTCTTATCTGAAGCAGCTATGAAATGTGACTTTGCCTGTGCAGCGGTTGAGGACTTCCTCAGCGAATAACTCATCAGAATCTGTGATAGCAGGCGCCAAAAAAGTTGGTCATGGAATTTAAGGAGAAATCAGGTATAGCAGTAGAGCTGTGGAAGTTGTGGAAGTACAAAAGTCGGAGATGCCAGTGGATGCTTTGTTAATTTCAAGCTATGGGGCCTCATGTTGGAGTCTGGCCATGAGAATTCAGATCCTTCTAAGGATTGTGAGCTGGATGAACTTAAGACTTGGGATCCATTGTGACGTCCAGAAGGTGCACATCTTGTACAACCATCTTGCCCCTGACCAGTCCCCGGTGATAACCCTGAGATGTATGGATTTGTTTCAGAACTGTTGATGTTATTGCCTCTCAAACCTCGCCAGCTGAAATTACAGAACCTGTTGGGAAGTTTGGTCTGTTGCTAAAGCCATGCAAGGTGCTCAAATATTCACAGAAAAATATTTATAGTTGTGTCTGGGTTAGTGGGGCTGTCGTATCTGCGTACTTAGTGTACATCAGGGTGGGTGATGACAGAGAGTATGTGATGCCCTGGGCAGAATATATGTGTTTCTGTAGAATATTCTGCTATGTAGAATGATGCCTTACCCTGGGTTCCAGAAGTGAGTTGGAGAGATCTAGCCTGGGTGGTGGGCACCGGTGAGTCTCTTCTTACCTCAGGTATGTAATGGATTGTAACTAAATAAAGCAACTGATAACAAGGACTTAGCTGCGGCTGCAGGAATCCTACATTAAAACAGGGACACCCTCAGTTAATATACATTTTTCACTTAAAACTCAAAGAAGAATCCATAGCATATCCTGGCCAATGGAGAGAATTGTTAAGGTGCGCGTCCTTGGAGCGCTGCGTACCTGAGGTTTCGGTTGCTGTTCTCGCCGGTGATGCCAGGCCGTCAGGTCTCAGAGCAGGGTGAAGAGGAAGTAACGCAAGGAGGCAACCCCAACCCAACCCTAGTGGAAAAGGGATGGATGGGAACCACCTCCCGACGCCACAGACACACCTCCCTGTGGATTAAAGTGACGTTGGGACAGTGCAAGCACTGACAGGGAGGTCGATGGAAGTGTCAAACTGGTTAAAGTCCAAGTTGAGTGTCAATCTCCAAACACTGGAATGGCTGAGAGGATCTTCAGGAAGTTCCACACACAGTTCTCAAGAGGCAGGCGAAGATCCGGGGGGCTGGTACCCTCAGCCAGGCAGGCAAGGAAGGCTTCCAAACAGCAAGGAAGATCGGGTCCAATTGGTAGTAACCCAAGGGCTCTGGAAGGACCTGAGGTAAGGCAGGAACCCAGGAGGAAAGGGAACCAAAGGACCCCAGGAGGCAACCAAGGGACCAGAAGCCAAATCCCCCCAGACAAGGATTGGGGGTAAAGGAGGACAGGAAGGGAGCAGGAAGGCAGGGAGAACCACGAAGGCTGGGACCCAAACAGGGATCAAGGAGCCAACCCCAGGAAACCAGTGAACTGGACAGGAGGGCAGGCACAGACCAGGAAACAGGGAAAACTGGAGCAGAACGAGAGGCACCAAAGCTACGGTCAGCTAGCAAACAAACCGCGTTAAGACGCGATTCGTTCAGAGAGCCGGACGCTATTTACAGCATCCGGCACGACAACGAGGCTTGGAGCGCTGGCAGGCTTGCGCGTGCGTCATGGCCAAGCGGGAACCAGAATGAGGCTTGGAACACAAGCTTACTTTCTCGTTCCTGGTTACCCGCGAGGTCCGCGCATGCAAGTGAATGTACTGACCGCCGACTCGCTGCGAGATGCCGTGTTTCCAGAGCCCGAACCGTGGATACACCTGCAACGTCCGGAGACAAGAGCAGTGTGAAGTCCAGGTAGGTGTTCTAACAAGAATCCAGTTAGTGGATTTGCAGTATGAAATGCCCCTAGATTGGTTGAGTATGATAAATTACGTGCAATAAATATAGTGTGATATAACACAAACAAGTGATATTGTTATCAGCTCGTGTATCTTCATACACAACTCAAATGACAAAAGGCAGATGGCACATTTTTGCTCTCCTTTATAAATATTTCAGTTTAAGCATACTCTTAAGATAAAGATGTTTTAATTGACTCAAAAGTACTCTAAAGTGCAGTATGATATTTGCCAACAACCGTTTCGTTAACATGTACAAATTGATATATAACTATACTCTATAATGCTGTCAAACAGGTTGCTTGGCATGGTTGCCATTGATTCCCATGGACGAACATACATATATAAATATTTTCAAAATAGCGCTACTTCTGTGGGAATGCAAAAAATTGATGGGGTTATCATGCTAACTGATCTTTCTTCATGTTACGAGGTGGTAAGCCCTACATTGTAATAGTAAACCATTATCTTCAGTAAAATTAGCAATACAATACTTCATTCTCATTTATTGACATGATTAGTACCATATCCCGGATGATCCATTTCCATTTGACAAAAGATTTAAATTTATATTGGGAAAACACACAAAGAAAACAAGAAGCAGCATAACAATACAAGTATCAAGAACACTTGACCTGATACATCTAATTGATTGGTCAGGAGTAAGAAAGAATACATTTCTTTTTTTTATCTTTCACTGGAGTGAATTTGTATGAACTTTAAAATTAAAAGATGTAGCGTGTGTTATATATCACCAATAGATTGGCAAGTAGCTGAAATCGAAAAAAAATTGAAAATGCCTTAACAATATATTTGTCAAATGGCACAACTAGTAGAGGACTCCACAATAAAGGTACATCTGTCAAATAGAAAAGTGATGTATATTACTCACACCTGTTGTTTTATTTTCATTTAATTAATTAAATCTCTCTTTGCACTAGTTCATATACAAGGGTAATCAACCTGATATATCGATGTGCAACATATTCCTTTAAACTAAATTACAGGCTATTCTTATATGTTTGACAGCAATGATCAGCTATCCTCACATTACAAGTACTCATATTCAAATTCAATGGTAGTATTTTAATTAATGTGTGCACGTCTTATGCAATAAATAGGTAATACCAAAAAAGGGTTTTGAATACCATGCAAATTATTGCAATAGAATATAGATGTGCGTCTTGAGCCAGTGATCTGTTTGGCCTTTTCCCCCAAGTCTGCCTGCGGATCCAAGGCAAAGGAGTCAAATAGATCAGCCTGTGAATGCAAATTTGCGATTGCTGTGGTAACATGATGCCACAAGCCCACAGGAAATTACCACTTGAGGCCTAGAGCCAAAGATTACTTTGTTCTTGAATCAATCTAAAAGCAAAGAATACATTATATGATTTCCAATATATACAAAGCAGCAACAAGAGAGGGTAAAGGAGTGGGAGATTGAATGACGCAGATCAAGATGCATACATGACTCAGACTGTCTCATGTTCCTTTTCAGTAATCTCACAAACTCGACTCCTTAGGTGTTCTCGCCTCCACACCTCTGCGTGGTACTGGGGAAAACAGCATTTAGGATCCCTCTGCGATACAAGATGACTACATTAGGGGGCTGCAACTCCTGAAGTCTGCACAGCTTTCAGGTTAGGTTGATTCCAAGATCCAAGACAACATGCTACCAGGTTTATAGGGCTGTGCCTTTGATGTGATGGTGTAATGAAAACTGCTCGCCATATTTGGTCTGCTACAGTATACATTGATTCTAATTCTGTATGTTCTCTTTTATATTTCTTTTTTGGTTTTGTCTTTTGTGAATTCTTGTAGAGTTAACAAGATATGTGTTTTAAATTATTTTTATTAATATAGACATGTATTTTGAAACACTTGGAAAAACTACTATTAACCCCTCAATAAGCTCACAACAGTGAAGAAAGTTATGAAGTTGTCATACCACTGTGTGAAACAGGTGTTGGCCATGTTGCTTTGTTTCTAGTGTTGTAACTAAGGAAAAGTATAGTTTTCCTTGGCAAGGATAAGATAATGTATTTACTTGTGCACTTTAATTGAAAAAACTATATTTAACTCTTTATACATCAAAACCAAAAACAATGTTTACAACTCCATTGGGTAAATTGCATGTATTTACTATAAAAAGTGCATTGGTAAATTGTGTATTATGTTTTAATCATAGTTTGAACCTAAACATTAACAGGTGAAGTGTTTTACACAAATATCCCTGTGGCTTTGTAATTAATATGCATTGCTTTGCAAAATAAGTTTCTGAGAAACTAGTGCAATGCACCCCTAATCCGGACCTGTGTTCCAGTTGAGTACGTACCTGCATAGGGTTCAGTACTTATTAGAAATCCTACTCCGTTTCATGACATATCTGATATAAAGCGATAGATACATATTTTGGAAACCGTTTTTATGAGGGTAACAAGCCTTCCTACTTGTGTACTGAATTAGTATGGGTAATAACTGAGATTATCAAGGTAAAACTAATTACCTTTACCATTATGGTGCTAGAAGTTATCTCCTTTTAGCAGGCTTGTTTGCTGTTGCAGATGCTTATACATAAGGGATAGAACAAGTATTCATACACATCCAGACCACCACCAACCCGGGAAACAATATTTTATTTTAGCAGTAGAGAGAATGTAGACTTTTATAAGGAAGATAATGACATGTAGAAAAAAATGACACTCTCGCGAGTATTTACATTTAGATTGCAGGAAATATAGTGTTGCACTTAAAGGAATGTGAAAGAAAATTAATCCTATTATGTGGGTTCTTTTATGTTATGTCACTAAATCACCTAACAGCAAGTATAACATATATTCCTGCACATCGTCAGTTTAAACTAACCTTTCCCTTTTCCAGCTGACATACAGGCATTTATAATGGAAGTAATCCTGTTAATTTAATATGAATTCATAATATCAAATGTTTCTTTGAGTTTGTTTGTATTATATAAATGGGACTTCGGACTCGGCAAAAGAGACTGTCTAGTGAACTTCGAGGTCACATAGTGTGGAACAGCTTGTAAGTGGGACTCAGGTATACATTATTGGAAATTCACTACCAAGAATAGCTGGAACAATTGTGATTTCAGTCATCATCTGGCAGGAGCTTTCTAGAAGGATCAGGTCAGTTGGTTCATAAAGAAGAGACATCTCTGTTGACAGTGGTCTTTTCCACCCATCTTTACGAACTGGACAGTGAAAGGGAGACAGAGGTCGATAAAAATAAATAGTCAATCAGAAAGATTAAATAATGAATGATGAGCAAACTATGGGGGGATATGGCTGGAAAAGCGTGAAATGGTGAGGAATATGTAGGAAAAATGTGAAGTAAACTTTCACTGCCACAAAAGTCGTTTCTTCCGTGAACTGAGCAAGGACTACATAACGGATAATTATGCAAATGAAAAGTGGCATTGAGAAAAAGTTACACGTTGTAATGATTATAAAAATAAACCTGTGCAAATGAAAAGTGACATCTAAACAAAAAATGCATGTCGTAATGTTAATACAAATAAACCTGTGGCAGGTAAACTTGAGTAAAAACGTTGGCGATCTCCTGCATACCTAAGTGTGCGTTCTGTATGTTCAGGTTCCGTATGTATTCGTGGATGGTTGGTAGCGAAGACCTAAGGCTTAAATCTACCATTGCTGTATGGGTTACTTATACACAATCATGCATGCATTGAGGGGCTCTACAATAGTATATTTATTTGTAATATACCATGCATGGTAATGAAAGACGCTTAAAACTTCAAATTACAAAATCAGGGTAGACTAACGAGAACTCACATTCACAAATGGTGCCTGAAAACTGTTGAAACAAATAAAATTGTCCTCTATACCTAAATAGAAATTTAAGAAACAATAAAAAGATATAGTTCATGAATTCCCAAGAAGACTATGGGCCTCATTCCGAGTACGGCGCTAACCAATGGCGCTATTAACGCCTTGGTTGACGCCGTACCCGGACCGGCAGCGCCTTGGTGGATGGCGGAATTACCGCCCCATTCCAAGGTTGGCGGGGCGGTAATTCCCCAATCCCCATTTACCCTTCCCCATTTCCATTCTTGCCCCATAGGGCATAATGGGAGTGGGGAAGGCGTTAATTACGCCACCGTAAATTACGGTGGCGTAATTAACATCAAGGTCCCTTAGCGCCATGGTTTTTAACACCTGCTAAAAGCAGGTGTTAAAACCTCCATGGCGCAAAGGGAACTCGGAGTATGGCGGTAAGGGATTACCGCCACCGCTCTCGTTAGCGGTGGCCGCTATCTCTTACCGCCATACTCGGAATGAGGCCCTATGTCCTTAATGTCTCATCAATCTTTCTGTGATGATGACAACTCAAATAAAACTCATCATGGAGAAAGAGAGTCAAGTTTCTCTATCCAAAAGGCTTCTTGCTGTGCTCTCAGTTTTTAATGTTCTTGCTGTAGCCTCTGGTTTGTACAACTTCCAGTACAAGAAAAAGCAATTGTGTTATTGAATGTCCTTTTTCTTTAAAGTGTCTGGCCACCGCTGATGTTTGGTTGTTGTTTCTGATGCATGATTTGTGTTCATTGATACGTACTCTAACTAAAAGTTGTTTCTTATGATTTCATCATCACAGAAGAATTTATTATTGAGATAATATATACTATTGTAGAGCCCATCAACGCATATATGATTTTGTATAAGTAACCCGTACAGCAAGGGTAGATTCAAGCCTTAGGTCTTCGCTATCAACCATCCATGAATACATAGGGAACCTGAACATACAGAATGCACACTTAGGTATGCGGGAGATTGCCAAGGTTTTTACTCCAGTTTATCTACCACGGGTTTATTTGTATTATCATTATGACATGCATTTTTTGTTTAGACGTCACTTTTGATTTGCACAGGTTTATTTTTATAATCATTACAACATGTAACTTTTTCTCAATGCCACTTTTCATTTGTATAATTATCCGTTATGTAGTCCTTTCTCACTTCACAGAAGAAACGTCTTTTGCGGCAATGAATGTTTACATTTTTCCTATATATTCCTCACCGTTTCACGCTTTTCCAACCATATCCCCCACAGTTTGCTCATCATTCAGTATTTAATTTTTCTGATTGACTATTTATTTTTATCGACCTCTGTCTCCCACAGCGCCCGTTCTGAGTAAGGCACTTACCATTCTAACATGGCCGCCCTTCTGACACCACTTCCCGCATGGTTACCATAACAACCTTCACAACAAATACTAGCAAGTGAGCCCTAAGCGCGTCTTTGTGGCGTGTCACTTTACACTTGACAGCACCAGATCAAGTTAGTTAGTTTGCGCTTACACATGGAATTAGCAAGACACGACTTTTTGATTGTGATTCCCAATGCAGCATTCACTACTTTACAGGGAATCTAACCAGGAACCCGGTGTGGTCGATTACTTTCATATGCCAAGCTCACCACACGAGTAGATACACCGTGTGCAGAATAGGTACGCACTGCACGCTAGTGCCCATTTGATTTACATTTTCTGTCCCAGTAAGAATGCCACTGCATCTTTACTTTTCCACACTTCCTTTCCTTTCAGGATTTCTACTCTGATACTTGCATCAGGTCAGTCACCTTACAATTTCCTTTTTTGAGAAATGCGTGTACACTACCTGTGAGCCATCCACTGATACAGTTTTCTCTTTCTTCTTTTCATATTGCTGCTTTCTTACAATATCGCGTACGTATGCTGGAATAATATATGTTCATGATATGTGATCTTTTGCTTGACCTTTGTGGATCTCCTGAACACATTAACATGTACGACTGGGCAACCATTTTCCATGATGTGATGTCGATGTTTTCAGGGTCACACAATATACATGAACAATGTTGGTGGTTGGGGGCGTGGCCAGCGCCGATGGTGTAAAGACGTGTCTGTGAGGAGCTCCCGTCTCGATCCTGGCCTAGATCCTTAATTCGATCGATATTTTTGACCTGAACAAGATCCAAACCCATACTCCGGTGGGGGAAGCGATTCTGGCCCTGCTCAGCGCAGGAACGAAGAGAAACGGAGCCGGCGTCCCTGAAAACGAAGCATCCGAACTGATACCCCCGGGAGAAACAAGATGGCGGACGGCGCCGAGGCCTGACGGAAGAGCAGTTTAAGCCGGCAGCGAGGCAGCGGGGAGAAGGTCCAACGGGCGCTGCCTCCTTCGTCGCGTCGAAGGAGTCCCTGTGAGTAGAGCGGAAAGACCCCAGTGGAAACCAAGCGCAGGACCGGCCGCCCTTGGATCTCCCTCCCCCCCAGAAGCCCCCGAGCGCACAGGAGAGCCTCCGCATTACTCAGGGGAGCGAACGGAATTACATCCGAGGCCCTGGGACCGCTGCAGAGGAGACACAGGGGGTGAGCGGACCACTGCCATTTCGAGGGAGACCCGTCGGTGAACTACCAGCCGCGAGTGCGGTGGTGCTCCGTGAGCCGGAGAGGCAGCAGAGTTAGCGGACCCTTGCCGCTGTCGTTACAGCGTACTGCACGGGGCTCTCCTCCCTCCCTGAACAGGCAACCGCGCGGTTGAAAGGGGAACAGTCCACGCTCAGACGAACCGGAAGACTTGTAGACCCTAACCCAACACCGGGGAGCAGGAACTCCCCCGTGCCGCAGACAGCAGGGCCCAGCAGGGTTACAGGACAGTGGCCCAGCGTGCTGAGAGATCGCAGAGCACTCCATTGCCCAACCGGGTGAATACCCTGCGCAGGAGCGTATACTTAATTGCACCCCCCTGTGTTCTCCGGTGCCAACACTGACTACCACTGTGCATCACTGCATAACGCTCGCCTTGTTACTCACTGTCTAGGGGCTCATATCTGCCTCCACAACACTAGGAGGGACTAATGTCTACTTCAGGAAACAAAAACAGGGGTGCAACAATCATGGACTCGTTCTCAGGGGCTAAACCTAAACAGCCCAGCCAATATGAGATCCCCACACAGACGGAACCCCCTGTAACAGTTGATGACCCCAGCAACGCCCAAGTGCTGCAGGCCATTGCTACACTCCAAACGTGCATGGAGACCAGGATAGATGAACTTAAGGTGGACATGCAGCTCATCCGCCAAGATGCCCGCAACCTAGCGGAAAGAATAAACACGGTGGAAATAAAACTGCAGGACACCACAGACACTGCCAAGGACTTAAAGCACAAAGTTATCGCACTTGAGAAACAAGTGGCTCATCTCGAGGCGAGGTCTGAGGAAGCAGAGGGAAGGGCCCGCCGCAGTAACATCCGAGTCCTTGGCGTTCCGGAAGGGATGGAAGGTACTGACCCCACGGAATTTATTGAGTCCCTATTAATGCAAGAGGTTGGAGCTGGCAAGCTTACACAGGGATTCTCCGTCGAGAGAGCCCACCGCTCCCTACAGAAACGACCCCCACCGGGATCACACCCACGCCCGATGATAGCCAAGATCTTAAACTTTCGCGATAGAGAGACGATCCTCAAATTCTCGAGGGACGGAGGCGAGATCAGACGCAATGGCTCCAAGATCGTTATCTACCCAGATTATACCCCGCAAGTGCAGCGCGCCAGGAACTCATTTATACCTATCAAAGCCCAACTGCGGAAGCTTGATCTTAAATACATGCTCCTGTACCCCTCGCGCCTTAAGATACTATACAAAGGCAAAGCTGTCTTCATGGAGACTCCGGCAGCAGCCACTATGTGGATGGAGCACAATAATTTGGCTGAGGGAGAAGATCACGCCCTGACGCCCAACGGCTGATCACAAACAGATCTCTTTGCTGTAATGATCAATTAGTTCTTTCAAGGACGGGAGCTGTATGGACTACCCACGGACATTGTCACAACCCTCCCCACCCCAAGCATGGCTGACCTATGGCCAACACCACATCCGCACCTCACGACCCGGATCGGCCAATGGGTAGCGGAAGCCCCCGAGCGTTGTCCTCCCAGAACGGCTGCTGGGGGCAACACACAGTTATCTTTCATATTCGATCCACCTGTTCGAGTGGAAGTTAAGTTTGTTCATAAGTCTCCGTTTAATATATCAACACAACAATCATGGTCAACAGGAAGATTACAATGCGCATTGCTGACGGCCGACCCAGGGGGCATTTGCTCAGCACACGAAGCCGGCTTGAAGACGGACGAGACTGCCATGAGTTCAGCGCTCCAACTCCTCTGCCACCATCATGTCTACACGCCTTAAGATCGCCACTTGGAATGTGAGGGGTTTGGGTACCTACTTACGCCGCAACAGAGTTAAATCCTATCTACACAGGAAGAAGATAGGGCTGGCCCTATTACAAGAAACCCCCTTAACCAAGGAATCCACCGCGACGCTCCAATCATACTGGGGTGGACAGGGGTTCGGGTCCGCCTATTCAAAATTCGCAAGAGGGGTGTTCACTTGGATCAGCCCTCACATCCCCTTCCAGCTTAAAAAAGCTGAACAGGACCCGGAAGGAAGGTACGTGATACTCTGGGGCCACATCGAACAAACAGAGATATGCATTGTCAATTCATACCTCCCCAACAACAATATCCCTGCGCACCTCGCTATGTTGTACACAAAGATTACACTGTATAGAGACACATTCTTTATCTGGGGAGGCGATTTTAATTGCGTCAGTGACTCAGTGCTTGACAGATCTGCTCCTCCCTTGGGGGGCCCGTCGACCGCTACCACCGCTATGAATGTCATGCTGAACCGCCTAGACCTGGTAGACATCTGGCGGGAGCAACACCCAGGGGATCGAGGCTATTCCTTCTACTCCTCGCCACATAATCTTCACACCAGAATTGACTACCTCTTTACCGGCAGAGAAAGCTTTCCCCAGATTGTTTCTTCCAATTATTTGGGCCGCACCATCTCTGATCACTCTCCCCTGGTAATTGAATGGAACATCACTGGCCCCAGACCTCCTATACCTACATGGAGGATGCCCACCGAGGCACTTAAAGATTCGGAGTTCAGGGAAGATCTCAGGGAATCCCTAGAGAACTACATTCGTGAGAATAAAGACAGTGTTGACCACCTAAGCACAGTCTGGGATGCTCTCAAAGTGGTTGTAAGGGGAGAGGTCATAGCAAAGGCTGGAGGAATGAGGAAACGCCTAAGAACTGAACTTGAATTACTAGAAACTGAAATAGAACAGCTAGAATCCAACGCCCTGGACCCCCAACCGCAGGAAGACAGGCTTGCCAGTACTAGGGCCACCTGCAAGGAAGCTTGGGACAGACTGGCCAAATTTGATTACATCACCAGAACCAATAAAGCACACGCCCACGCTGATAAACCTGGTAGACTGCTCGCCTGGCTGTGTAGGAAAGAACACCCTAAACATTCGACTACAGCCTTAAGAGATGCTGATGGCACGCTACATCGGACCCAACATGGGATTAACGACACTTTCGGGCAGTTTTATGCCCAACTATACTCCCATAATGACGTGGTGCCCCCTGAGGAAATTTCAAACACCTTGGATGAAATTGGCCTGCCCCTACTCCCGCTGTCACATAAGGAGGCTTTGGAGGGGGCGTGGCTTGGCGCCGATGGCGAGCGGTAGCTGATCCGCCGAGCTCCGGCCGAGACGCCGTTTCCTGATCCTTTTTCTCCGGCTCGCGTGCGACCCCGACTTCTGAGAAGGAACGAGCGGTTGGGCGAAGCAGCCCTGCACCTGAATAGTTGTTGGGCCCACCAAATTGGACCCCCCTGAGACTCCGGTGGCCCTGAATCGGTTCTCCCCCCCTCCCGTTCTTACTGGATCCAAGATGGCGCCCCGCACAGCATAGCGGTGCCTGCGAGGGGTACCCCCTCCCCCAACGGATTCCAGGGCCCGGCGGGGAGAGGCAGCAGCAAAAGAGAGGCTCCGCTCTTCTAGAGACCACCTCTACGGACCACACCATCACACACGGGGGCAGACCACAGCTCACGGCCCGATATTTGGCCAGGTGAAGGGCCCCACCAGTGATCTCACAAGTGAACTAACTTTTGAGGCCTAAAAACACCCGCAACCATCGCTCCAAGATGGCCGCCAAGAACAAGACCAGAGCCGCCACCATGGACTCCTTTGTTTCCACCAGGGCGAAGACCCCCACTCAATCCAAGGCCAGCTCCTCTGAAGTTGCCCAGTCGAGCGAAGAGGTGGCGGCCGATAACCACTCTCAGATACTTGATGCTATAGCCTCGCTAAAGACGCATATAGACTCCAAGATCGACGAATTCAAAGTCGATATTCAACTGATCCGCCAGGACGCTCGCAACTTAACGGAGAGGGTCGCGACCGTTGAACAGTCGGCAGAGGAAGCCTCCACGGCCATCACAGCCATAAAGTCCGAAGTTGTCCTCCTGAAGAGGAAAGTCACCTTTTTGGAGGAAAAGGCGGAGGAGGCCGAAGGTCGGGCCAGACGGAGCAATATCAGGATCCTGGGGGTCCCGGAGGGGAACGAGGGAGTAAATACCACATCCTTCGTCGAAACCCTTCTGCTACAAGAAATAGGGGCCGGCAAATTGACCCAGGGATTCTCTGTCGAAAGGGCCCACAGATCCCTTCAGAGGCGCCCTCCCCCCGGATCGCACCCCAGACCCATAATCGCTAAGATACTGAACTTTCAGGACAGAGAAACTATCTTACGGCGATCCAGGGAGGGGGGCCCCATCGAGCGAGGAGACTCCAAAATCTCCATTTATCCGGACTACACGCAGAAGGTACAAAGAGAGCGGAACTCATTTGTCCCGATAAAAGCCCGGCTCCGACAACTGAACCTAAAATATAGACTACTTTATCCATCGCGCCTAAGGGTTGTCTACAAGGAGAGAGTGGTATTTCTCGAGAACCCAGATGCGGCCAACATGTGGCTTGAGGATAATAACCTGGCGGATGGCAAGGACAACTCACAGACTGAGACCTAACCCCCCAGCGACCCCCATGTAAGAAACATCGCACGTGAGACCGGAATACAGAAGGTAATCCAACTACAGTTTTTTCATTTGGAAACGGCCTCGTTCGGCTCTGCCGCCAGGCCCTTGCCCCACCCCCAGCGTAGTATTTACCCGGTCTGGGCACCCGCCTGACCCAGCTCGCGCCCGACTCCCGGATGGGCTCCGACGGCTCGAGAGCGCCTGAGCACCGCGACAATGTTGTAGTTGCTGGGCGCACCAGTTTAAGTTTTGTTGTTAGTTTTATTAGTTGTACAGTCTTCATGCCTCTTTTGCCAACGCAGACCGAGATGGGTCTGGGACATGACACCGATGAACGAAATGCAGTGGTATCCCCCCTGCAGCCCACCCGAACAAGACTAAAGTGGAGTCGGACCCCAGAGTCCCACACCAAATCTGAAACTCGAACCGGATGGCGGCACAGCTTACTGTAATGACCTGGAATGTGCGGGGCATGGGCTCATACCTCAGGCGCAATCGTATACAGTCCTACCTCAGGAGGAAGAAAATCTCCATTGCACTCCTTCAAGAGACTCACCTCACGACGGAGGCCATGTCTAAAATTGCAGACCGATGGGCTGGGACTGTTAGAGGGTCCCCCTACTCTAAATACGCCAGAGGGGTGCTAATATGGATAAGCCCGGACGTCCCCTTCCAGATGGAGGGAAGTGAACAAGATAAAGAAGGGAGATTCACAGCGATTTGGGGCACATTGGAACAAACCCCAGTCTGCTTCATCAACTCTTACTTCCCTCATCACGGGATATCGGCGTACCTCGCCACATTGATAACGAAGCTGACTCGGTACCGGGACCGCACCTTCATATGGGGAGGGGACTTCAACTGTGTTGCTGACACGAGTGCAGACAGATCGCTGCCCCCCCCACGCCCGAGCAGCCTCACATCCGGTGCCTTGAGGGAAACTCTGGAGCAACTCAACTTAGTGGACATCTGGAGGGAACACCATCCGACCGACAGGTCCTACTCCCACTACTCAGCTCCACACGGAGTTCACACAAGAATTGACTATCTGTTCATCAATAAGGAACTTACCCCACACATAGCAACCACAGAATACCTGGGGCGGACGATCTCCGACCACTCCCCACTGACCATGTTATGGCAAATGAGAGGCCCCAGACCCCCGATCCCCATGTGGAGGATGCCGACCGCGGCACTTGCGGACCTCGAGTTCAGGGAAACCCTTGCCGAAAAATTGGAAGAATACTTGGAGAACAACATCGGTTCGGTCCCCTCCTGGGGCACATTATGGGAAGCAATGAAGGTGGTGACCAGAGGCGAAATCATATCGAGAGCCGGCGGAACTCGCAGGCAGTTGCGGAGAACCCTGGAAGCACAGGAAGCTGAGATCTCCCGACTGGAGTCCACATGCGACAACTCTATGGAGACAGAGACCAAGCTGAAGGAAGCCCGCACAGAATGTCAGCAGGCATGGGAAAGACTGGAAAAATTTGATTTCGCCACGCACACCGCCAGATCTCATAAAGAATCGGACAAACCGGGAAGACTACTAGCATGGCTCTGCAAACGGGAACACCCCAAACATCTCCCAGTGGAGATACGGGACGCTAATGGGTCATCCCACTCGACTCAGCTAGGGATCAATGAAGCCTTTGCTAAATTCTACACAGAACTGTATACCCACAAGACCCAGATTCCTGCTGCAGACATCATAGACACACTCGAGGAGATAGAACTTCCCCACATTTCGCTCGAGCAGAGAGAGGAGCTGGAAACCGAGATCACTCTTGAGGACGTTCAAGGGGCAATCAGGTCCCTCTCCAACAACAAAGCCCCTGGCAGTGACGGCCTCCCACCTGAGTTCTATAAAGCGTATGAGTCCATCCTTGCCCCAGTTCTCCACGAGGTCTACCAGGAGGCACACACGGATGGGATTCTCCCCAACACCATGAAGGAAACCATAATAGTCCCCATGCTCAAGCCACACAAATCGCCCACCGACTGTGAGTCCTATCGCCCTCTGGCTATGCTAAACTACGATGCCAAGATCCTCACATCCATATTGGCCCGCAAGCTAGCCAGGGTGGTGGGTTCCATCGTTCACGAAGATCAGAACGGATTCGTTCCTGGGCGCAACACCACCGCTAACCTCCGGAGGTTGCAGCATGTAATGGCCGAAACATATGACAGGGACGAGGACCTGGCGGTGTTGTCGCTCGACGCCATCAAGGCCTTCGACTCCATATACTGGGAGTGGATCAGGGAGGTCCTGAGAAGATTTGGCTTTGGAGGGGGCTTCATCAGGTGGGTTGAGGTCCTCTACAATTCCCCGACGGCGAGAGTAAGAACGGGAAGAGTGGTTTCAGCGGCTTGGGATATACAAAGGGGAACAAGGCAGGGCTGCCCGTTATCACCCATGCTGTACATACTGGGCCTGGAACCGATTGCATTATACTTCAGGCAGCAGCTTTTCGATGCTGGCATTAAGGTGGGCAATGCACACCACATAATATCCTTGTATGCAGACGACGTCCTTCTTTACCTAAGCTCCCCCGAAGTTAACGCGCCAACCGCGTTGGAGATACTGGACAACTATGCGAAGTACTCAGGGATCCGCTTTAGTAGGAATAAGTCCTCTGCCTTCCCCTTGGCGGGCTTACGCAACATTCCGGAAAACAATCTCCCAGAGATAGGAATAAGCTGGCAACTGGTCCAGTTCCGTTATTTGGGGATCAACATAAGCCACACCCCGCTACTCATGCATGAACACAACACCGAGGCCGCCATCACGAGTCTCCGAAGTTCTATAAAGTTTTGGTCCAAGCTCCCATTGGCCATGGTGGGCAGGGCAGCGATTGTCAAGATGATCGTACTCCCCCGATTCCTGTATTTCTTCGTAAACATTTGCCATTACATTAGACCGTCCTTCTTCAAGAAGCTGGAGGCCATCATCAGGGACTTCCTTTGGGGCCCACACAGGCATAAACTGTCGCTGTCCGTCCTCTCTCTTCCACACAAAGAAGGCGGAATAAAGTTACCGGATCTCCAGTTGTACTACCTGGCTGCCCAGCTGAGTCACATAACGAGATGGCTCTCGGATGAGCCTTCAGCAGAGACCGAACTGCTGAGGCAACCCTCGGACAATGTGATCCCCAAGGAGATCCTATGGCACCCTACATGGCAACCCCCGGTCCCCTCCATGGTGATTGACCTGGGAAGAAAGATATGGGCCAGGTCCTGCTGCATCAGGCGAATACGACACCCATACTCTCCGGACAATCCCATCCTAGCAGACACCTGTCGAACGGCTGCAGACATCTCTACGGCAAGGAGGTGGGAAGAGGCCGGCATTTACACATGGAGCGACATGTATGAGGAGGGAGAATTCAGGGATTTCGAATCTCTTAAGGCTGCCGATGGAATTCCCCCGGGCCAGTTCCTCTGGTACCATCGCCTCAAACAAACTGCTAAGAAACAATGGACCGGATGGCCGGAGGAGCCCTCCCCTGACCCTCTGCTACAAGAGATGCATGACCTCTCGGACGGCTGGAGACCTGTCTCCAGGCTTTACAGCAGACTATGTGATAAAACCAACCCTAAATGCGAAGATCTGAGGACAAAATGGGAGGCGGACCTTGAGACCCCGATTTCAGATAAAGAATGGGAAAGAGCGCTGATATTTCCCAAAAAAGTATCCAGGAACACCAGGTTTGGCCAGATCCAATTGAACGTTCTTTACAGGACATACATGACCCCACATAGGGTTGCCTCCTTCAATAAGACATCCTCCCCTGCATGCCCCTGGTGCGGGAATGATAAAGCAGATGTGATTCACATGTTCTGGACCTGCACCAAGGCGATGGCACTGTGGTCCAAGGCCAAACAGACCTGCATGGACGCCGGAATGACAAGATACGAATGGACTCCTGGCGAGTGCCTCCTGGGGACCTACCCCAGACCTAGCAAATCCAAGCACGCTGTTAAATTAATGGACATCTCATGTATCCTGGCTAAAAGAACAATAGCGATGGCCTGGAAGACGCCGTCGGGCCCCAGGCAAGAGAGATGGCTCAAAGAACTCGAGAGATGGACAACAGCTGAAACCAGGGCCTGGCAGGAAGGAATCACGAACAGTGGCGAAACCGAAGGTGGCACTTTGGAATCATGGAAGGCCCTCCTCAGAGACATACGCTTCAGCGCTGACTACAAACCCCCCTGAAGTCCCACACCACTGCATTGACACTGCTCGGATGCCGGCATTGGTGGAACCACCCCTGTGTTTGACCCCTCTTGCTTCCTGAAACTTTGGGTCATTGCCCCTAACCCACCCGTCCACTGTAAGTTTGCTACAACACGAAGACTGTTGTTGATTTGTTTGTTCCCCCCCCCTTGTTTCCCCCTCACCGTCTCCTCCCCAGTTCAAACCAATGTTGATTTCTTGTTGTATTGCACGTTTTCTTTTTCTTTTTTCTATCAAAACCAATAAAATACGTTTTAAAAAAAATAAGGAGGCTTTGGATGCTGATATCACCATAGATGATATAACCGATGCCATCAAGTCTCTGGCCACTTGCAAGGCCCCGGGCAGTGATGGGCTACCTGCCGAATTTTACAAAACCTACGAGCCGGAATTGACTCCGCTGCTGCACGAGGTGTTCCTAGAAGCGTATGAGTCGGGTATCCTGCCTGGGAGCATGCGTGAGACTTTGGTGGTTCCGCTCCTCAAGCCAGGTAAACCTGCAGATGACTGTGACTCCTATCGCCCTCTTGCGATGCTCAATTATGATGTTAAAATTCTTACAACCATTCTGGCTAAGCGGCTGTCCAGGGTGATCGGAGGAGTGGTGCACCCCGACCAGAGCGGCTTTGTGCCGGGCCGCAACACCACTGCCAATCTTCGTAGGCTACAACATGTATTATCACATTCTACTCATGTAGGGGAATCTTATGCTTTGCTCTCTTTGGACGCCATCAAAGCGTTCGATTCTATTTTCTGGGAATGGCTAATTGCGGTGCTTCGGGAGTTTGGCTTTGGAGAACGATTCGTTAGATGGATCACAGTTCTCTACACTAAACCACGAGCACGAGTAAAATCTGGCCGGCTCATCTCCACGGCATGGGACATACAAAGGGGCACAAGGCAGGGCTGCCCGCTCTCCCCTATGCTATATATACTTGGGCTTGAACCCATCGCCATTTTTTTTAGGAAACAGTTCTTCGATGCTGGTATAAGGCTAGACGGGGTGGACCACATAATTTCCCTGTATGCAGATGATGTCCTCCTTTACGTGAGGGACCCGCAGTTGAATGTCCCAACCATGCTGGAGGTCCTCGGCAACTTTGCCAAGGTATCAGGCATACACTTCAGCAGACATAAGTCTTGTCTGTTTCCGTTGGGTGCCCTCCAAAACACACACGTCGATGACCTCCCCTTGCTGGGTATAAGTTGGCGCCCCATCACGTTCCGCTATCTGGGCATTAATATCTATCACACGCCCGAATTTATGCACGTCAATAACACGGCAGCGGCGCTGCCTCCCTTGCGCAAGTCGATTAGGTTTTGGGCTCGCCTCCCCCTATCCATGATGGGTAGGGCTTCCATCATCAAGATGATTGTTCTCCCCAGATTTCTTTATGGTTTCCAAAACATTTTTTATTATATTAGGACACCCTTCTTTCGCCTTTTGGGCAAGATACTTAAAGACTTCCTGTGGGGAATTAGTAGGCACAAATTTGCATTATCCACGCTGACCCTACCCTATGAGCAGGGAGGCATTCGGCTCCCTGATCTGGAACGATACTACCTGGCTGCCCAACTAAGCTTCGTGGCTAAATGGCTAGCCGATGATGACACCCCCGAAACAATGCTTTTACAACGCTCAATTGCTCCGATCCGGCTAAACGAACTCATCTGGGCCCCTCAATGTCTTGTGAATGGGATTCCATATTTAGCTACCCTGGGTCGTCGGATATGGCAAAGGGTTAAAATTCTTCTCCACTTGAAACATAGATATACTCCGGACACACCGCTCCTTGCCGACCTGTGTCAGAACTCTGTAGACCTTGCTTCCATTAGATACTGGGAAAGGCTGGGAGTGTACACTTGGGGGGATCTATATAACGTGGGCTCCTTCCGGGATTTCTCCTCCTTGCAGTCAGTCGATGGCGTACCGGCTGGCCAATTCCTTTGGTACTTAAAGATCCGTAAATTTGCTCGGACCAAATGGGACGCGTGGCCAGAAGAACCTGAAACTGACCCCTTCATAGCACTCCTATATAGCTTGGGAGATGGATGGAGGCCTGTGTCCCGTATATACAGCCACCTAATCGATAGGCCCAATCCCCGCAGTCGGGATCTCAAACTCAAATGGGAAGGAGACTTGGGACATGAATTGTCTGAAGCAGAATGGGGCAGAGCACTAGCGTTTCCCAACGCGGTATCTAGAAACTCTAGATTTAAATTGATTCAGCTTAATATGTTATATCGCTCGTACCTGACACCACTTAGAATAGCCAAAATATATGAGCTACCCCAACATAACTGCCCTTGGTGCGGCAGAGATGAAGCAAATCTCTTACACATGTTCTGGGGATGCGTCCAGGTCCGGCAACTCTGGGCAAGAGTGGAACTCCTCTGTAGCGAGGCAGGCATGACCAGATATGAGTGGACCCCAAAGGAGTGCCTTCTTGGAACGTATTCCAGACTGGCCAAGTTCAAACACTCAGTTAAGCTCATGGACCTAGTATGCATTCTGGTCAAAAGGACCATTGCTATGGCCTGGAAGCGACCTGGAGGCCCACGATACCAGGTATGGCGTAACGAACTGGAGCGCTGGATAGGGGCAGAAACCTCTGCTTGGGAGGATGGTGTCACCACATCCCCCAAAGACACGAGCTTGGCACTTTCTGCCTGGAAAACTCTCACCTGGGCCTTACTTAACCCCCCCAATGACGATAAACCCCCTTGAGTAACTTGCCCCTATTGATACATGCTATCTGACACGGAATATTTGTGCAGTCCCTAACCTGAACTTATTTGTTGCCTGATCTCCCCACGTTGCTTACGCCACTGACCACACGGAGACTTGTTAATGTTGTTAACGTTTTGTTGTTTCTGTTTAATTGTTAATTTCTATTTGGCCTATTTTGTTTAATCCTGACTTATACCAATGTGATCGCACAATGCTACGATGCAACTGTCTCTTATATAAATGCCAATAAAGAAATTTGAAAATAAATGAACAATGTTGGTGGACCTCATGGTAATATACTTCTGTATAGAATATACGTGTGACTATTTTTTGGTACTATTTTTTGGTACTGATATATATTTTTTGTAAAGATGTGCTTCACAGTGTCATATTTGATTCAATGATTTTTTCTTGCGACTTTATGCTATTTAATAACTTTGCATGGTGATCACTATGACAATGGTACGATAGTTACTGTCCCTGAAGAAGGACAATCCTGTCCAAAATGCATAGGCCTCAACTTTGATGCATCTGCAATTATTTGAAATTAACCATCAAACAACAATTGATGGATTAAATTAAGTCTTTACGATGAAAGTTAAATATTCGTACTGTGCTGTTTATTGAACACAACAATATAAAAATATTCCACATGAATGTGGTTTCTGGGAGTGCAGCCCACACCGCTGGTTTCATGGTTAAGGTCTCTTTCCTGTTAAAAGGTGATACTGCCATTTCTATCTATGTTGTTTGGTCAAAACACATCCAATGCTTTGTTTGAGCCATGTGTTGAAACCCTGCTTTTGGGACGAAATTCTTTAAATCACGGATCAGGTTGTAGTGGCTGATCTCCTTCCTCTTGGGCCGCCCCTTCCAGGTCCAACCTGGTCCGTTTCTCTCCGCCACCTCTCTCTCTCTACCTGTGGCGTTCCCCGGGGCTCTATTCTCTCACCCAGGTTTTTCAACCTCTATTTGGCCCCTTTTGCCCACCTGATCTCTACCTTTTCCTCTAACTTTCAGTGTTGTGCGGATGACACTCAGCTTGCCTTCAGGCTCCCCTTGGCCCCCTCTCTTCTCTCACTCTTTCCTGACTGTCTATCAGTGATTCAGGATTGGTGCACTTCCAACGATCTCTGCCTTAATGTCATTAAGACAGAGATCCTTCTCATTGGGACACCTGCCCCTGCTTTCCCTCTCTCACTCTGGCCATCCGTCTTAGGCCCTCTTCCTTCGCCTTTGAGCGAGGCAAGAAATCGTGGTGTCATCTTTGACTCCACTCTGTCTTTCTCTCCTCACATCTTGGATGCCGACAAGAAGTCCCACTACCAGCTGCACCTCCTCAAAGGGACTCTTCCCGTTCTCACTTTCTCCCAGAAGCTCAGTGTCTCCAGAGCTCTGGTTCTCCATAGGCTGGACTACCGCAACAGCCTCTTTTTCAATCTGCCTTCCTCTACACCCAACCCTCTGCAACTTATCCAGAAATCGATCCTCTAGCTCCCGGTGGCTGCACAAGGATCAAATTCAAGACCCTTTGCATTGTCCACAAGGCTTTCTGGGGCTGGGGCCCACACTACATCCAACACTCTCTCCCAAAATACCTTCCTTCTTGAGCCCTTCGCTCAGCTGCCCCTAACTCTCTAAGGGTTAGACACTTCTCCAGGCAGAGAGTGGGGGTAGATCTCTCTCTTCTGCAAGTGCCTCCCTCTGGAATGGCCTCCCTGCCCTGCTCAAGCTGGAGTCGGATCACCTGAAGTTCCGGAAGCAGCCCCCCTATTATAATACTTTGATGTGTTTGAATGCTTCAATGCCCTGGCAATAATCAAACATCAGCACTCTTCCGCGTACTTCCATTCACTCGTTAGCTAGAGGATGCATGTGTTTGTTTACCAATGTGCACCCATTGAATTCTAAAGACACACTGTTGTGTTATAACTTTCATAAGACTGGTGTGCCTTAGAAATTGAATTCTAAAGACATGCCAGTATTATGGGAGTTATAACACTGCTGTATTTCTTAGAATTCAATTTTAAAGACATCGCACACATGTCCTGTATAGCTGAACGCGAGTAGAAATTCAGCTGTACAGGGTGTTTGCTGTGTCTTTATATTGGAAAGTTTCTATAGAATTCAATTCTGAAGACATGGAAAAAAATGTCCTTTATAGCTGAATTTCTACTCACTATTAGTTATATAGACATATTTGCTGTCTCATTAGAATTGAACTCTAAAGAAACAAGAGGTGTTATAACTTTCATAAGACTGGGGTGTCTCTTTCACGCCAGTCCTATGAAAGTTATAACTCTGAGTTTCTTCGGACGGGACTCCTGTAGTCTTGGGGTGAAGTATTTCCCTTCATAGCCACGAGACCTGGGTTCTGAGTCTTGGCCATGCTACTGTTTACTTGTATTTGGCGCAGCAATTATGTTTTTTAAAATGAGTTAAACATATTCGTGTCATTAAAAATCTATAAAGACTTCTTTGATGACAAAACTGAGTTCAAAATCATAGCTTTTTCTGAAGACTTGCCTTTGAGCAGTTCACATTTGTTATATTCCTTAAAACTACTAACATAACCTTCAGGGTTGATTTATTGGTATGGAATAGAACGGCGTGTGCAGGAAGAGTTGGTGGGGGGGGGCTATTTAGTAAAACGAGTAAAATGTTATTTTTAACATGGAGTTTTTTATCCAAAGATAAAATTGTACGTTTACAAGATTGAGTCATACCTGGTGGCAAATGTAGTATGTCGTTGAGGAGTTGTTCACTGTCTTTGTTGGGCTGCAAACACAAAAGAAAATAATACAGAGTTACGTATTACCTAGAGACACTGGTCAATAAAACATGGAGAAGCAACTGCAGGAAAATGGAATTACAACATAATTTAAAGTTTTACTTGGATGTTACAGCTCTCATCAAGTTTCGGGATTCAGGACAAGTCACTAGCCATAGTCACTTCTACATACGCTTTCTGGGAATCTACTACCGTCCACAGAAAATACCTTAATCTTAGCTGCTTTTGTGGTTTTGCTACTCCTGGTGACATTGCAGGCACTCTCAGCACTCTGCTGAGATTTATTGAAGAATAATTGCATGGATGCGAGAACTATCTTGTTATGGTACTGACACTAACATAGATGCAGACCTCGCGGTGGAGCATGCACCTTCCCACTGCACCACATCATATAGCACCTTGATTAAGGTGACAAAGAGAAACCAGACACAATCTGAGAAATTGCAGTTTCAAACTGCGCGTGTGTGATATATGCACTTGGGTGAAATGGCATTGCATGCAATAATCCAATCAATGTGGAATAGGGAAACATTTTCATGCAAAGCCGATTTGCCCACACATTTTTCAATTCCATGTTTATCGAAAAGTGCCGGTTATTTTGAAGTCACTGTCGACAGTATTTTATTTAGGGCATTAGTCCATAAATTCTGTCAACGGTATGTCATTTTCAGAGGCTCTTGCCACAATGTCATAAGCTGTGAATATGTGTGGCTTTCCAGATGGCTTACTGGACCCATTATTTCACTGATTGAGGTCCCCTGACTTAGCTTAAATTGTTAAAAATAAAAAAAACTTTACATCTAATTGCCATAATAATCCAAGCAACACTTCTGCTCTGACTCCCCCTCTTGCATGCACTCACATTCCTCCTTTGCACACTTTTTTTGTAGGGGGCACTGCAATAGCACTTTGACGAGACTCAAAAATAGAAATAGAAGTCTAGTCTTGTTAATAAGGATTCTGGAAAGCCTGTGGTCAAAGGCATTTCTCTCCAGGAATGTTGAAAACAGAAAGCACTTCAAAATGTTTCTTTCTGTATTGTTACTTTTGCTCATTCACAAGAAAAACTACGTTCAATATTTACTACCCCAGTTTAAACAAAACGTGACATGATCAATCTGGTGAAATCATAGGCAGTATCATAATAGTCCCTTCCATGTTTATTCACACTTTCCATGAATTCACCCCTTAAATTCCCACAGTCAGAATAGGCTTTGTGTTAACAATCCGTTCGCTATTTTGTATTCGTGTTTTTTCCTCACAAGTAGTTTTGACATAACCTTCTAGTATAATGCTTAGCATAATTGCCATTTATTTCATTTAATTTATATGTACTCACCATCCATCATGTTCCTCCAATTATAATGATAATCTAATTATAAATCACTTTCTGTACAGGGACGATGGCTACCTTGCACGAATTTGCCTTTGGAATGTCTAAGGGTTGAACCAACTCATAAGGAAAAAGAAAAGAACAGCTATCCAAAACACCTCAAGGCAAGGACAGTGTATCTGCAAGAAACACCACTTTGGAGAGGGGCGTAGTCAGCTAGGCACCATGGAGGTGTTACTATGCAGAGCTCTTGGCTCCTGCTCTGGGAACAGCTTCTTTATGGCTCACATTGCACTCGAGTGAGGTTGTGGCAGTGGCGTGATTAAGAAGCCCCACCTGGCACCATCTCTAATGTTTCTAATAGCTGTTCATCGGAGAGAATAGAGGATATTGGGGTGCCTTGCGTAGACTGGAATCTGAAGGGAAGAAGGAGGCAGCACCCAGTCATTCAGTAGGAGGGCTGTGTGTTCGAGTAGGACTCCATGCTCCGCACCTGGTTGCTTGAACTCCTTGTGTGATCCGAGGGGTGGCTTTTCCTCTCTCTCCTGACCCCCTTTGAAGTCCTGCTGCAGCCCACACTTCCATATCATTCCACGGAGACAAGATGGTGATGAGATCTGGAGCCTAGAGAAAACCGACCTACAAGTGAGAGCAGGTGTCTGAACAGTGGTCAGAACAGTGTTTTCCCACCTTGTGGTTCCACTTTGCATGCAAATGCCTCCCCCACCTGCACAAATCATGGCCATACTAAAGCTTGAATATTAATCCCAGTGCTCATCAGGGAACATTGTGTACTGCAGGAGAGGGTGGTTCCAGTTAGTAGCACCGGTGATGAATCTGGCGATGTCCTTACTTCTTTCCCTGAGGAGACCTTCCCCTTTATTGCCAGGAGACGGCAGCCGCTACCCGATCTTGACCCTGGGAGTGGCTATATGAAGCAGGTCCATCTGGGGGATGTACACCTCAGACAGAGACTGGGGCATTGTTGGAGGAAACCTCATACCCCATTTTCCTTTCAGGGATGTTCCCTCTGTCCCCTGTGCATTGATGGCATGAAGTCACACTCCTCCCCTACCTCTTCCTAGATCTACTTTTGTTATTGCCCAAACTCCTATGAGGGATACTATATGCACAACTGGGACGAAGAAGAAGCAGGGAGAAGTGAGGATCACTTCCAGCGAAGTTCAGTATCCACTTCCTCAAAGCCATTTAGGAAATGGTTCCATGACCACTGACACGAGAAAGAATCACAGAGTAAGGAAGATTAAGAGATCCAGAGACCAACCTAGCAGTCTAGTTGTTGGAAGTCGAATAATCACACCAGGAAGTTTAAATACGGCCCGGTTGCACCTGACAGTGAGAAGGAGAAGGAGAGTTGCAAATGCTGAACCGCAAAAGCACGCTGGAGGAAACCGGTAAGCACGGGGAGAATAAGAGGTTTACCGGGTTGCCAACACATGTGTACCACTCCATAGGAATAACACAAAATGGAGGGAACAGAAGATAAGGGAGGTCAGAAGTTACCAGTGAACCTAGAGGGCACAAGTGGGTTATCAGATGGCCTAATAAAGTTAATCGCTTCATGAAAACACGAGTGGCCAAAAGCAAAACCGCTAAAGGAATAAAATGATTTGCAAAACAAGTCATGAGTGGAACCCCAGCCTTAAAGAGAAAGAAATATGCGTGATACAGTCCTTGCAAGAAAGTATAGCAGGTGAAGTTAAGTATTTGTGTGAAAAAGTCCTGGCAGGAAAGTGTGCCAGGTGAATCTAAGTATTTGTGTAACAAAGTCCTGGTGGGAAGGCTCACCAGGTAAAGGTAAAATTAAGTGTTTGTGTAACAAGTACTGGCAGGAGAGAATGTCATGTGACCATCAATAGAGATACATTATAAAGAACCTCAAGGAAGGCCATGTCCTTGGGATTATGAACTTGTCAAGCGCCTTACTTTGTGCCGCCTGTTGCCCCGGGTTAGATTGCACGGCAGACATTATTGGTGCCACAACGTTTCTTCTGCACGGACTTCAGTGGTATAGTTGTTTTCTCATAGCATTCAGGGAGGCTTATATGCCACACCCTCCCTGCGCGCTACACGTTGCAACCGCTTCAGTTCCGGGTCTCTGCCCTCTCCTCTAGCATCTTTTTGGTTTGATGTGCTAGTTTTCTCACTTTCTACCCACACGGGGTATTCTTTCTCTGCTCATTCACTCTGCTTTTTTTCTCCCACTGCTTCAGCTTCCGCCGCCCCTGCGGCACCTTTTTGCTCCCGCGTTCATCCTGTTCCGCGGTCGCTCTCTCTCTCGCTCCCCGTTATCTCTATCTTTACTTACCTGGTTACTTACATGTACTCTTGCATGGATTTCTGCTCTCTCACTGTCAGTGCTGTGTGTAGGCATCGTTCTGTCTTCAGTGTTGTCAAGAGGTCTTGCTTCTCTCCGCTCCTGATTGTATTCGAGTCTGCGGAGCCCATCTTCCATGTCCTGCTGGTGCTTGGGTCTTCTCAGCTCCAAAATCTATCCTGGTTATTTTTGTGCCAAATGGCTTTTTCTCCATTAGTCCCTTTCCCGGGAAGGGGCCACTGGTGACGTTGTCTTACAACTTACCATTGTGGCTTTCACTCCGGGAGCGTGACACTGTCTGCAAAAAAAAAGAAGGAAAGAAAGAAGACGAAGAACTATCTCTCCAGGAGACCGTATGTAGAGGCTACATCCGATTCTTGGTTGTCAGGTGAGGAGGAGGCTGAGGAGGGGAAGTCAGGATCTTGGAAATTACCGGCCCGGGGTGTCTGACAGAACTACAAAGAATCTCAAGCAGGGTAACTGTTGTGAAAAGATAGAAAGGAAAATAAGTCCTTAGGAACAGACATACCCTCAGGATTTGCAACGTGTTAGGAAGTAAAGAGAAAGCCTGGTGAAGGGAACTGTTCCCAAAGAAAAGCAAAGATATCATGGGGGGATATAAATCCTCTTGGAACCAGGTTATTCTTTTTGAACTTGTGAATTGGAACAAAGAATCTGTGGAAGGAAGTTAATTTCTGGAACTATGAACATTGTTCTTCGGAACCCTGTTCATTGGAATTTAATTTTTGAAAAGTAAGAGACAATATCCTTTACACCAATAGAGTTTATTTACAAGGTGAGGGCCAGAATAGGATTATGGACACATGATATACTTTTTGTTGGACATCTTGACGCCGGACAGACCCATTAGTTTTGGGTGAGGTAGGGAAATTCCTCATAAATTAGGGATAGTGAGGTATTTTCCAAACCCCATTTATTTGTTGTAGCAACAAACATGATTCCTCTGTGTCCACATCTCATTCCTGGATCCTCATACACCCCATTGGATTGTTCTGGTGAACTCAAAGCTCTGGTATGATTATATGGTGAACTGCATCTTCCACATTTGAGATTCCTCATGCCCCTAAGATAAAAGTGGGGCACGCTGGATACATCTGAATAGGTAGCGGTGCACACTATCCACAACAAAAAGGCAGCCGCCCCATCAATGTATTTCCTTTCTGGACACAATAACTGCTAAAAATAATTTGAAGGGGAAGTTTACAGGAGCCCCTTTGCCACCTGTTGTTCTCTGCAACTGTTTTGTAGGCTGACTTCCAGCAGAATGTATCACAGAGGGACAGGATGTTGATAGCCCCTACAATAACAACCAATCCTTATTTATCTTTCTGTATTTTCCGAGCATTTCCAGTCTTGAGCCAGTGGATTCCGCAAGTTAGTGGTGCTAGTCTGAGCTGCATATGAAAAAGTATGATTAACTGCAGGATTAAAAACAAATCATGTCCTCCCTAAACAAATAATACTATTCTTCTGTATAAAATGTCAAGCCCAATGCTGTTATAAAGTGATCCGCTGCTCTTCACCTATGGTTACGCGACCCCCCAGCTCATAAACTACTGAAAACACGCATCTTTAAGTAAAAGCAAGAATTGAATCCCGTCCTGCTCTCTTTTTTATTCTTTTAATGTCCTGTGTTTTGTGTTCTGCATCTGTTTTTCTGTGTCCATGTATCTGCACCCCGAAGCTTGCGAGCTACCGACACAATATAAATGAACAAATACATTAAATAAAATGGTTGCGCTGTAAACAGTAACATTTGATAAACATAGGTAAGGGGTAGCAGAAGTGGGCAGAACTGATATCAAACCTGAACCTTAAGCTAATATCCTTAGGACATACCTAAAATACTTTTGCCAGTTGCCTTCCTACCTTTGTCACTAAGGAATGGGGAATACTTTGGGGCATCTATCACGGCGGTTTCTATCCCTCGATCATCTAAAGGGTGGTGCAGATTCAATTCAATATGCCTTCCATCCACTATCCTATAGTGTGCTTCCCAGGGATCAAAGAGAAGACCACACATATAGCATTACCTTTATTCGATCCAGCTTATACTATGCAATCCATGGGACTTTGAATCAAGCTCTATCTTTTTGCAGAGCAAGTTCCAACCAGTGAAATGGGATCACATGTAAAGATCCATTATGATTGTGGGTGTTCTGATGGGGCCTTTCAAAGCCAAATAATCAAAGTCAACCTCCTCCAAGGACCTCCACCTTTCTGCTAAAGAAAGAGAAAAGGATAAGTAGATCCCTTTGCAAACAACTTAGAATTCTGCAACTGTTGATTAGCATTCTATAGAAGAAGAAAATGCTCCAGCAACCAAAGGTGACCTCTGGAAAATGCTAAAATAAGTGAAATAAGAAAGCTTCCAAAGGAAAAGCAAACTGAACAGTAACATGTCCTTGAACAAAAGTGTTGTCTAGATCAAGAAAAGGATTAAAGAGGCTGAAACAACGATGTGTGAAGAATCCTATGAGCAAGAGGAATTAGAAGAAAGGGTGATGGGCACAGAACCCAACAAAAAGACTTGGGAGGTAGCACCAGGATTTAGAAAAATCAGTCGAATTGACATTAGAATTTGAAGGCTCCCTCAGGAAGTTTCGGATTTGGAACTTCCCTTACACCTGCCAGCGCTGCTCAGAGAAATCCTGGAAAAGGATAAGCCTGCCAATGTCAAATTGGACAGCTCTCCTAGGGTGTTTTCCACTTTTCAGAAAGAGGGCTTCACACTGAATCTACTTATTAGGATTCACTTCTTCCATGTTACAGAAGTCATCACAACCAGGTTCTATAATTAACTTAGATCTCCTTCAAGGGCAATAACAGTTGCTTGTTTTTTGGCCTGGCACCTTCAGATTAGAAGCAGCATGCAGCAGATTACATCATGTTTACTAAAGAAGAACATTACATAGGGTGGGGATTCCCACTGGCACTTGCTATCCCTTCTCAAGGGGAAGACTTTTTAGGTGTTATCAAAAGAAGAATCTTTAAAAATTCTAGATCATTGTGCTCTAGATTCACTTAATGCTTCCATAATGGTAGAAGAGGTTGGGTTGGTGATAACAGCTCTTATGAGGGTAAAGACCAGTGGTCTGGATGTCATTCTGATAGAGGTCTATCAATGATTTTAAAAGATGACCCCTAAATTGACCCACGTATTGCAGAACACCTTTGAAAAGGAAAATAACCTCCCTCCTTAACAGAAGCTACCATAGCTTGATTCTCGATGACTTTCGATCTATCAATGTTTAATAAGACTTAATTAACTATTTCATTTATTAAAGCCAATGTTAAGATCTTGGCAAAATGCTTGGCCAAGAGATTGGCTCAGGTTTTCCCTAATCCTATTGGTTCTGGTCAAAGTGGGCTGGTGGATCTGTTTCAATCTTTGATTAGGATGCTATACAAGGCCCCCACAGCTGCAGTGTAAACTAATAGCAGTGTTTATCTAGGCTTGTGTCCCTACTCTGGGCCTATTCAGGGATGACCTCTCTCTCCACTTCTATATTCCCTGGTAATCAAGCCTCTGGCTGTAATGGTCTACTAAACTATTAAAAAGGTATTTTAGTGGGTGTAAGGGAACACACAATCATACTTTCAGCATTCAATATGTGTCTTTACAAAACTACAACAACTAATCCCAATCCTACTAGACATCTTTAATTTGTATGGCATTGTAGCGGGATATAAGATACATTTCTAAAAGTCAGATATTGTGATGCTAGGGAAGAACATGATGTTACACAATTAGAGGAATGCTTCCTGTTCCAGAACTAGAAAACAAAATATCTTGGTTTTGGATATCTAAAGTATTGTCGTACTGCTTTACTCTTAACTTTGTGCCTCTGATTGACAGAATGAAATGAGACTTGGGAAGGTGGGTTATTCTCCCCTTCTCTTTAACTGACAAAATCTATACAATCAAAAATAATGCTATGCCTAAATTATGATATCTACCCCAAATGCTCCTGATTCCCATTACCATTTTTAAACTGGGAATTCTGGTTCCATTAGGCTCATTTGGAGTGGTAAACATCCCAGGCATTTCCTATGCATACAGAGCACAGATTAGTTAGCTTGTTGAGGCGTTATGGTGGGGCTCTGTAAGAAGTGAGATCCATCAGTCCTGTCCTGCGAATTGACAACCTGGGAATCAACATATTTTTACTAATCCATCAGCTATGACTATTAAGGAGGCAAACTGTATACTGTTACAGGAGACTTGGTTGACTAGTGCCCAAGTGTTAGATGGCTACCAAGTTTTCACTCAAATGGCAAAGACCAGTAAGGGCGGGAGAGCCTCGGGAGCACTATTAATTGTTGTGGCCTCAGCCCTGGTTATGACTGCGGTTCCTATCTCTGATCTGGGCATTGCTCTCTGATCTGCAGATAGAGCAATGAACCTATGACTAGTCAAAATTTATTTGGGAATCGCTGAGCTCATTCATTTTGTGAAGCGTGTATGTGACAGTATTAAAGAGTGGACTGCTAGATTCCCTTGTGGAAGAGTCATTGTTGCGGGAGACCTTAATGTCAACTGCCTCTTTGAAGATGTGGATGGGAATATGTTCGAGCAGTCTTAGAAGCTTGTGCCTTGCTCTGGGGGCTCTTGTGCTGCAGCTCCTGATATGTAAGACATCAAGCCAGTCGAATGAGACTGAAATGCATACATGGTACAGAGGTAGCAATTCTTCCTTATTGGATTATATTTTCGCAGATGAGTATATGATGAATAGTTGTACCACTTTTTCAATACTGAAGAAGGATTACAGTGATCATGCCATTCTTGGGGGGAATTTGCCATTGTGTTGATTACGAGAGAGCATACCAAATTGATGCATCTGGCCCTTACTTACCCAGGTAATTCTATCTGATGGTCGGACCCAAACATTGAGATTTTAAATTGAAAATTCCATTCAATTATGAGCTCCACTACACTGGAGTGGAAGATGCAGAATTTCAATGTGAACGATTGTCAGACCTATATCTTAGATCTGGTAATGAGTGTACAAGCTGATCCTGACTTTAAGTCTGCTAGAGCATTTAGATCACTGCATTGCTACAATGATGACCTGGCTGCAGCCAAATCTACCATGAGGAGGGAGTTTAGGACACATAGGTGGGCCTACAATGATGCAGTGGCAATATCTTGTCTAGCTAAGAGAATCAAGCAGAAATACAAGAACTACAGTAAAATTGATTAGGGAACTGTTACTACAATGTGATGCAGAGAACATGCTTGGGCTGCTGATACATTCCCGTGTGGGTGCATTCCGATCATTAATTAATGGCCAGAATCCACATTTTGCTATTTCTCAATTAAATTCTGTATCTGAATCTGAATGGATTAGTTTTTTTGAACTTTCGTTTGGATCACCCACCCAAAATATTGATGACATGCTAGAGCCCAGCCTGCCCACTTTCGATCTCACTTGGGAGCCGGCACTTGACATTGAAATTATACCTCTTCTTCTAAAGAAATGTAAACAATCTCAGGCTCTGTGCCCAAATGGCTTTTCTAGCAATTCCTTCAAGGCTGATGTAACAAATTGGGAAAATTGGTTGTTTATCAAATTTGATAGCATCATCCACACAGGTGTCTTACCAGCCTCATGGAACACTGCACATGTAGTACCAATCTTTAAATGTGGTAGTCATTCTGAGCCTAAATATTACCGGACGATAACCCTTATCTATGCGGACTGCAAGATCGTCTCAGCATTCCTTCTGATTCATCTGGAAGAATGAGCTAAATAAATTACAGACAAGTTTCCTCAAGGGGAACTCAACTAACCTAAATGATCTCGTAGTAAAATGCATACAAGAATGTTCTTGGTCATCCCCTGAGGGCTGCACGTATATGGCCTCAATTGACCTATTGGCTACTTTCGACTGTGTAGACCGGAATCAGCTATGGTCAAAGCTGGCCAGTTGGGGCATGCCAGTTGGTCTCCTGCAACTGATGATTAATGGTGTCTATGAGAACTGTGGAATCCAGGTCTGGTCAAATTAACAAGGGTACCTCTCAAGACGAATCCGGTCATATTGGGGTCTTAGGCAGGGCTTTGTGTTGACCCCCTAGCTCTTCAATCATTACTTATCTGATGTTGCTGATAGTGTGGGGGAGGGGAGTCTCATAGCACCGAAGGTCGGCTTGTGTAAGATCGCTTGGTTGCCAATGACTTTCTCATATTTGATAAATCTACGGTTGGTCTTCAAAGATTACTGAAGGCATTTGTAATCTATGCCAAGAAAATTGGCTTATTATTAACCCTGGAAAGACCAAAATTCTGGCATTCTCTAAGAATGCTCGTAAGACTTCTTGGTCAGTTGAAGGGGTGAACATCACAAACAGCCTGCGTGTAATCTGCCTGGGGTTTCACTTCGGGCCACATGCCGGCATGGAAAATATTACTGAAATCCTTTTGCAGAAAGCCGCACAGCAACAGTGATAGATTGTTAAACTAGACCGAAAATTTGGCAGATTCTCTCGCAGACCGGCACTCATGTTTTATGAAGGGAAGGTTGTCACTAAGGTAATCCGTGGCCTGGAACTCTATGGTGATGTTGAATTCAAATTATTGGCCAGAATTGAGGGTAGGATGTGGCGAAAGATCTTTGGCATCCCTAATGCAATACCTCTGGCGGCTATTAGGTTTGAATTGGGGGTGATAGCTCTATCAGCACGTGTTGAGTGGCGGTTGTTGACGTTATATTCTAATTTGATCTCTCCAATTGCAGATTCACTCTATGAGACCTTAGGGGATTCCCTCAAATGTAAACAGCCCCCTCACATGAATGCCAAATATTTTATCCAACTAGGGATGCCTTGCCAAGCAATTCTTGTAAGAATTGGCCTGGAACTGGATATTTTAAATAATAATCCAAATAAGACAATTGAAGCATAGCTCATGGGCAACGTGCTCACCTTCGATGCAAAATGACACAGAGCACCACAGGTTCGAATCCCGGGTCCGCGCTTAGAAACCTCTGGGTATTAAGCACGTTATAAATAACCTATCATATCATAAGACTAAAAGGGCTCTGTTTGATCTTGACTGGGCCGTCACAACGGATGTATTCCACTCATTTTCATCCTTGAAACATCTAGCTCATGAGCATAAATGGAGAGGAACTCTATCATGTTGCTGTATCAATTCCCTAATCGCCATCACATGGACCTTCTCCTTAGTTTACATTGGCATCTGCTCCCGATAAAGGAGATATTGCTTAGGAGAAGTTTAATAAATGTGACTGACACTGCATGTAGATTCTGTCAAACCGGTTTTGAAAAGATAAGACACATTCAACTTCATTGTATTGCACTCTCTACTCGTAGGAACAGATTCATGGATCCTCTTTTGAAGTACCGTTTGGGTTGTATTGATGATAATCTATGGAAAAGATGTTTAAGTATTCAAAATTCTTATGACGGCATTGCTCTTTTGGGCTTTATTAAAAGCCTCAATCTGGTGTAAGAATTATGTGATTACATTCTTGGTTAATAATACTGGGGTGTTTTGTTGGGGCAGTATTTTCTGTTGACTCTTATTCTGTTTTTGAATTTCTGTGATTTGAAATGAACTATTCTAATATATTTTGTTCGTTTTCTTTAATGGATACGCCACCGTTCCCTGTAAATAATCTATAAATACGCCTTTCTGATTTGTATCCCGAATCATATCTGTTTTTATGTATGCTCATGTGATCATTTGTTTTGTAAAGGTTTAATTTAAAGCAAATACAATAAAAAAATTAAAATAATTGACATCCTGGGTAGAAAATATGTTCCACTGATTAAACCAATCTAAATTATTTTAATACCTGAGAACAGCCATACATCTGCATCCTTAGCACACTCACAGGTGTTAGATGCAATTAAAACGTTTAAATCAGCTCTATTGCATTCCCCAAAAATGGTATGCTTTAGGCCTAAAAGTATCCCCCACTTCTTTGTGAGGCTTTGGAAAGCTGGGCTCAATGAATCACGTGGTCTGGTTCTGTCCTATGTCAGGGAAGCTATGGAAGATAACAAAGAATTGAAAGCAGTATTTAGGTGTGCACTGATTACTTTTGTAGGTTTCCTGCTTTTTGGAGATCACAACCCCCTGGAGCAAACCAGCAGGTTATACACTTTTGGCCCGATTCATAGAATTTTTTTGCACGGTTCAAAGTGACTTTGCACTGCCGACTCAAATCCTGATTCATGGAACTGTGCAAGGTCACTTTTCAGCAGTGCAAAACCACTTTGAACCGTGCAAAAAATTCCATGAATCGGGCCTTTTGTTATCTTTTCTACTAGGAAAAAGATTGTGCTTGCAACAAATATCTGATTGGTGGAGAAAACGATCAAAGCTTTGTATAGCGGAGAGGGGAGGCTGATCTAGACTCTTTGAACCACTGACAGCTGATTCGCTCTGGACGTTGTATGGCAATTTTATATAATTATACCTTCATCTTTCCATCCTAATATACTGCATCTTGATCATTAGAGTAAGGACACATTATTCATATTCATGATTTTGCCTTAATACTATTAGACGCATATAAAGTATTTGATTCACTGAACTGTATTTACTTGGATCTACGCTTGAAATTTCAGTCAACTTCTAAAACATGAACAAAATTAAGAGTAAATGCTGTTCTGTTCACAAATATTGAAATACACTGAGGCACCAGGCATGGTTTTCATGTTTGCTCTCTCTATAAAGCTCTTCCCACAATCTATTAGTTACAATGCACATATTGAAGACATAAATATGCATGCTGTAGGATATTTTGTCTTATTGGGGTAAATTTGGGGTTTGGTGGTATTTTCCTACCGTCTAAATATGAGCGGTTGGTTTGGTGGTAAATCAACCCCGCGTTTAAATTGGGTTTGGCCTCATATCATTTTAGTAACCATACCCTGTTATATTATATTGGGGAATCTGGTGATATATTATTTGCGGTATTTAGTGGTGAGCATATATTTTTCTTCCCTATATTATAACCCCATCATAAACAAAACCTTCCTTTCTATTAGAGTACCTTCCAGTGATCTATAGAGAGCCTTGGACCTATGAATATGATGGAACCCCAACAATTTTATATAGAGCGCCACCTACAGTTTGTGGCCGGTATCACTGGCTTATCTACACCAGCGATCTATGCACCCTTAGGCATCACTGGCTCATGGACGTCCAGCAATATACATATTATATTAGATTCCGTCCAAACAACATGCAAAGAAGGCACACACACACACACACACACACAGACAGACACACAAATATACTTTATCACTGAATATTATCAGCTTCTTCTGGGTTGTTATTTTACCTGCAGGTGCAAATTGACAAATGCACTACTGAAGAGAAATTAATCTCACCTGTGTATTCATATAAACTCACAGATGCAAAAAATGACACTAATCATTTGTTTTTATATTCTCATTATATTATATACAAATGCAATTCACAATCATCAGTTCTTACCATAAACATTGCACCATCATCTGTAATACAAAAGAAAAAGAAACAGAGCAGGCAAGCCTTTTAAAACATGAGTTAATTTAACATTCTAAACATGACAAAGTAAAATGCAGGGGATTTCCTATCCTGTATTATAATTCAGTCATCCATGCGACCGCACACATTGACCTCACTTAACTTATCGCCTTACCAAAAGTGTTTGTTTGAAGCTCCCCACACGACCTTGCTTCGCTCGTCTAAGAAAGACAGGCCCAGTCAGTACGAACTGCTCCCGTAATCTTAGGTGTCTGGGATGCAAGGCGAGAAACTCTCAAGCCAGTGCTCAGTGACACCATGAATTTCTGTCTTCAGAGCCCCGTGAACACCAACTGCTTTCTCTCTGTATGTTTTCCCATTAGCAGAACCCAGGACCTCTCTATCTTGTCTACGTAATGGGTCTGCAGACACTTTCCTCCAATCAGGTTGAAAGCATGTTTTACCCTTCACTTCTACACAATGGGATCATTGCTCACAGAGCAACTGTTACAATTTTATTTTCTTCCGTACATACTTTCTGCTTTCTGCAACCCAGCACAGAAAGAGAAAAATAAAATTCCAGTGCACATTTAAAACGAATTCTAAAATATGTATTTTCACCTCATTTTGAACATGAGACTACATTATAATGTTAAGGAAGTTAGAGTTAGTGTTTAGTAAATGTTAAAGTTAGTCAGTTATATAAATAATGTAGTCTTCAGTGTATGAGGTATTCAAGAAAAAAAAATGGTGCACTTTATTCTCTGCAGTTTCACATTGGGCTTTTGCTGTGTTATGAATTCTGTACCTTGCATGCCACCAGCAACATATTCACCTGTTATATTGGCAACAAAAAAATAGCTATATGTGTGTGCCACATTACTCATGGCAACAACAAAAAAAAATGCCATCACACTTAGTAAAGCGCTATATATTCTAATAAAGCGCTATATATATTACTAAAACGCCCACTGGGCTAGCCAAATTATACACAAACACACCTCCAACATAAGCAAACGCACAAACAACAAAAAATCCCTGTCATTAGACCGTATTTCTTTATTGGAAATTTTTTTATGGAGTCTATACACAGGTGTGACTTACCCACATGGATACAACAAACCAGTGCACACATTCTTAAATACCAGACAATCTACACATAAAACACACAGACACACCACAATGTCTTGTTGTACTAGCGCCATATATATAACCAATAAATAAAATAAATAAATACACATAGCAAGCATTCACATTGAAAACAACCCAGGCATTGGACCATACCCATACAGATACAACAAGCCAATGCTTCAACAATCAACCATCTGCAAGCCAACACACACAGACGCCAGTTTGTCATGGTTCTGGACCTATCCTATCACTCTAGGTTCACTGACCAACCCCGTCCTAATTTCTTGCAGAACCATGTGAGCACCTGGAGACTGCCCCTGCGTGGTAGTGGTGCGTGGTAGAAATCAACATAACATAACATAACATAACATCATTAATGGGGCAGAGCATCACATGTTATTTCTTTATTGTTACAATGTGATTATTTTCATGTAAAGTCTGCCCATAACCTTCCCAAGTATAGTTACAGAAGCAGAAGAGTTCCATGCTGTCTCTGTCTATGAAGTTAGCTATGATAAAGTCACATGCCCTAAACATCTCTAAAAGTAGGGAAAATATTAATTAGCTTTAGACACAATTTCTAGTTGAATTGGCTTCAACGAAAATGTAATATTTGGGATTTACATTAGTAGATTGTATAGCACACTTATTCAACAAAATGTCCCTGCAATGGAACATGGAAAGATGGGGGTTAAGCAAAATCTCCTGGTTAGCAAAGATGACTTCAATTAACATGACCCTCCTTCCTAAACTTGTATTTACTTTTTAGGCACCCCATGCAGGTCCCCTTGCCTGTTATCCAAAAAGTCAGCAAAAAATGAATGTGGGTAAATTACCTTTACACAATTCCGAAAAAACTTTTATTCTTTTGACCTAGGATCCTATAACATCATAAAACTGAAAATATTCCATAGGGCCCCACCAAACGAAGAATCAAATGACTATTTACATGCTGGATACTTTCTGATGCTAGTCAGCATAGTTCTTCAAATACTCTGGGAGAAAACTCGAACCACGGTCAATAAAATCAGAGCCAGTGCACTGATCCCATAATGGGATGTGAATTCTCTTTTAGATTAATGAAGTATCTGCTTGAGATCACATTTCCCCCTATATTCTCATCAGAACCTTGTTCCAGATTGCCTCCCAGGATTCAGGTGCTAAACGTTTTTCATATTGTTGAATGTATTACTTAACTGAGTGTCCTGCATATTCAGTATATGCGTTTTGATCTAAAAATCCTATCAGACTGCGTAATGGTAGGAGCATGAATTAATGGTGGTTTCACAATGCTCAAGGCACCTTATTGAACATTGCTTTTGCTAGAGCAGGAAATAGTGCATTTGCCAGGACTAGGATTCGATGCAATCACCAAACTGGTGAGAGTGTTGCTCACATAAGTCACTGGTGTCCCATTAGGGTGTACAATATAACCTAGGGCCAGTGTTTGTGATGAGATGGCTTGAGCTAAACAGCTGTTTCTTTCTATTAGGTGAGTTCTTATTAAGGGTGTCAGCTAGACAAATACTTTCTGGAGTCTCACTTTTAGGTGCTCAAGCACGCTTTTTTAATCGGAACATCCAAATCCTCCCCATTTAGGCAAATTAAAGAGATTGCCTATGAGCTCTGCTTTAGACAGTACCCTACTTTGGTACAGTTGAACAGAATTTGTTCAACCAAACTTCGTTTTTGCTGGAAATGGAGAACTTTAATACATATATGGCGAGACTGCTGTATAAACCAGCCCTGCTGTATTGATGTGTTATCATATATTAAACATATTAGCAATAATGAACTTTCACCTGACCAATTAATTATAATGGTGAGAAATGTTGACCAGGTTGATGTATATCATTTAAATAGTTGTACCTGTAGGCTAATCCTGCATTGTCTATTATCAGCCAGAATGCCCCATGCAAAGCATTGGGAGACACAGCAATCCCTAACCCATATTATCGAAGGTTGGGGGAGAATTTGGACAACACTGGCCTTCAATAATAATTCAAATGACACTTCTTATGATCAAACATGAACTGTGACTCCTATTTAATTTTCCCTTTCTTCATTCTGTCCAACTTCTTCTGATGACATTTTCTAGATTATCTCAAGCTCTCATCTGACTGCTGTTCCACCTGCTGCCTCGACTGTCTTCATTTAGTAGTTCTTTTCAATTCTTCTGTGCCTTGTCTACTGATATTTTCCCTGACATCTTAAAAAGGGTACTGTTATTCCTTTTATGAAAAATCCTTTCCTTGATCCATCTGTTCTCTCTAATTATAGGACCATCTGCCTTCTTCCCTATCTAGAAAGATTTGTTCATTTTCAATGTCCGTTGCAGTTCGGCTTTCATCCAGGCTTTTCCAATGAGACCACTCTCTTGACTCACTAATTTTCTTCATCAGGCCCATCATAAGAAGCTGTCATCACTAACTGTCTAAGCTGGTCCTATTGGATCTCAGCGCTGCCTTTGACACTGGTGAACATGTTCTTATGATTCAAACAGTGGCTTATTTAGGTATTTCTGGTTTAATGTTAGATTGGCTTTCTTCCTATATCTCGGCTTGCTCCTTTTTAGTTTCCTCGCAAGTTTTTTTTTTATCCTCCTCTACATCTTGTTCTTTTGGTGTCCCTCAGGGTTCAGTATTAAGCCTCTTGCCTTTTACTTAATACACAACCACATTTGCGGCCGTAATCATCCAGTTTGGGTTTCATATGCATTTATATACTGATGATACTCAAATTTAATGTCCTTCCTTTACTGATTCATTACATCATCAGCTTTCATCCTGTCTTTCTTCTGTTGAATCTTGGGTGTCAGCTCATTTTCTTAAACTGAACCACAAAAAGACAGAAATTCTATTCTTTCCTGATTCTACCCTGGACCCCTCATGTATTTCTTTTCCTCCTTTTTCTCTTCCTCTTGCTGATCACACGTGTAATCTTGGCTTTATTTTCCATTCTGCTCTTTCCTTTCATGACCAAATCTTTTCTGTAGTTTCACTTATAGTTTTCAGTTGCTTAATACTAAAAAAATGTGTTATCTTTTGACTTTCTCCTCTACCAACCTTCTGATTCAAACTCTTATTCGTTGTCGGTTGAACTATTGTTGTTCGTTATAAATTGGACTACAAAATAACGTGCTTAATCCTTTTCGTTCAATTTTAAATTCTTCTATTTGCATCTTATCTAACTTGGGTTATTCAGTGAATGTTTCTATTTACATAGCCCAACTTTAATTGCTTCCTAGTTCTGCTTGTTTTTTTCAGTTCCACTTTCTTTCTCTAGTTTTTAAGTGTCTGCATTCTCTTGCTCCTAACTATCTGTCAGATCTTATTTCATTATATCGACCTTCTTGTTCTCTTTGTTCTGCTGCTCTGCTGCTCATTTTCTTCTTACTGTTCCTCGCCTTCCTTGCGCCCTTCCCACTTTTGTTCTTTTGAATTTCTTGCTCCCAAATTATGGAATGCTCTCCCTTTGGAAGTACATCTTTCCCACACATTGCCTATCTTCAAGAAGCGATTAAAGAAACATTTATTGTCTCTAGCTTTACCCCCTTAAATTGACCTATTTTGTTTGTAGTCTATCATTGTGCTTATTTCACATTTGCATTTATGTTGTAACAACCCTTATTCCATGTAAAGCACCTTGGGGAAAAGCACTATTTAAAAATGAAATAGGTAAATTGCAGCTCTGATAGCAAATAAGATGTAATCTTTCCTTAAAACGTTGAAAACTTTAATTATTTTATAATAGTCAATGATTTTCCAAATGTAAACTTTCAGCCATCCAATTTGAGACATTTCTTTTTACACTAATGGGAGATTGTGAACCAATATCGTGGTGGTTTGTAGATATGTAGGCATTGTCGAATATGGGCATTTTGGTTGAATACTGCAGTATTTTTTTTATAATAATCTCTTTTCCTCAGCTTGCGTTTTTGTGGCACTGGACGCTGATCACTATCTCTTCTACCTAGTATAAGCGACTATTTTCATCCCATTGTTTTATGACTCATTTCCTCTCTGCTTTTGAAATTCCATTGATTTATGCTTTATCTTGCTCAACCTTGCCCATGGTCATTTTCTTTCCGCATGGGCAATTTAATATGGAAATAAATTTGCGCTAATAAATGACATTCTGAGACTGCTGCCATTAGGGTTGCTGGTACAGCTACACGAGACTTCAGTTGTTAGATCTCATGGTATGCTAACAATAGTACAATGTGGCACTAACCTGCTGGAATTTAAGACTGCTGACAATGTGCATTGAGACCTTGGCACCAGAGGTTTCACACAGTCTTGACACTGAAACAATAGAGGATTGCTATTTGACCAAGAAACTGGAAACTTACTGGCATGTGAAGAAGGAGGTAGGTAACATGAGGTTATCACTAGGACTAGACATTTCTATAAGTATCTAGGCCATATGATCGGTAGAGTTGGTCCAATTGAGACGACGACAGGTAAGAATTATCTGCTTGGTATTAGGTAACCCACCTTTTAATATAGGCCTGTACTACACAAGTTGGTAGTGTGACTGAGCAGCCAGGCTTATATTAAGAGGGGTAGTGTGAGCTGTAGAGCTGTACAATTGAAATCAGTAAGCACAAGTAACACTTACACACTTAAAGGTATATATACATTTATATTTATAATATACACAGGTTTAAATAAGCATTCTTTAAAAAGCGTTATCTACTAGTAACATTCAAACCAATTGATTTCAGTAAAGGACAGTATTGCACTTATTTTTATTACCAATTCAGTTATTTAGTTGTTTAAGGAAGGAAAGTTTAGAATACGATTTAGAACATACTTTCAATAGTTACACAACAATTACAATCTCCTAATGGGAGGCAGGTAAACCTATATCCCAGCAATAATAGTGTCAACTATTAAAACCAATGAGGGAACAAGTACAGCCAAAGCCAGTAGGTTCAGAGGAGTTCTGTTAGGGAGCCAGGACAGCCAAAGTCAGTGGACAAAGTCAATAGTTCTGATGCACTTCTTCTTAGAAGTTAGTAAGTTCAGAAGCAATCACTGTAACTCAAGTGAGCTACTTTGTAGAGAACACAAGCTGTTAGGCCAGTGCAGGTGAGTTGAGATCAACTCCAAAAAGTACTTTGCAACACAGGAAGCACAATTTATGGCTAAAATGTGAAAACCCCAAGCCCCATAGTACCTTTGATTTGAAGAAAAAATGTTGCAGCTGGATTCCTCCTTGCTACAGCTTACCAGCCCTTGTTCCTGGACCTTGATCTTGGTGATGAAAGGGAGGACTCTGACGGGCTCCTGATGCAGTACTCGGGAGAGGGAATCCCCAGCAATGGATTTCCTTTGTTTCAGCAGTACTTCAGTGTTTTGGCGACTTTTCCTCAGTGTCAACGAAGAACAAAAACTCTGGTTGGAAGAAGTTTGCTCCCTCGTTCCTGGACTCTGGTGAGGGGACTCTGGATCAAGATTTCCGGCTTTGATAGGGTCCTCTGGATGCCCTCGAAGTTTTGGACGGATTCATACTTTGCAAGATGATGCACTCGTCAATGGTCCCAGGACCCCTGGCATTGGGCTTCTACAGCTCTGGTGAGGCACATCAAGTCGGAGGTTGAGCCAAATGGAAGCTTGTCTTGATTCTAGTTGGTACCACCAGCCTAAGGAAGGAAGTCACCCCGTATGGGTCTTCCCAGTCGATATGAAAATGGGGTCAGCACAGCTGCATGGCTTTACCAGGCACTTTGCAGTCCAGAAGGGTGCTGCTGGCGTTTCCTCACGCCTTCTTCTTCGAATGTTTCTCTCCAGTGTTTGACTCTGCCTCTACTCCCAAAAAGCTTGCTTTTTATGCGATTTCCCATTCATTCACAGCCTATGCTGTCAATCACACAGCAGGGTGGCTATCTGCCGGCCAATCAGGACTGGTTTCACTCAGGCACACCTAGAGACAAAGGACAGGGAAATTTTGGGACCCTCCCTCACTTCCTACCTTTCCATACACATTGGAGACTGGGTCGGCTGCAGGGCTGAAGCCCGCCAAAGGCAAAACACACAAAGGGCTCAAACCTGTTTTACCTTACAGAGTGAAAGCCAAGAAGAAACCTAACAAACAGAAAAAAGACAGGGGCTGTTTTGGGAAAATGGTCACCCATGGGTGCTGTACTGCAGCTGAGGATTCAGCCTGCGGTAAAAATGCACACTGGTGGTAAAAAGTAAACCACTGCCACCAGCCATTTAAAGTATGTAAGTGTAACAAAAAATGTCATGAGAAGTAGGATAGGGAATTACTGAGTAACCCCCCAGCACTCCACATAGGGTGGCGTGTGCTGGTCCCACAAAGAGAAAGATAAGTAAGACAGGGATCATCTTACTATTCTTGCGAATGGTATTTTACCCAAGAAAATGTAATTAAACATTCAAAGAAGTTCTTAGTGGCACTGCATCTAAGGTGCTATGTGTCACCATGCAAAAAGCAGATGCCTATGGAGCTTGTCAGACTCCATAAAACAGTAATAAACAAAAATCCTAGTCAGGAAAAATACATGAGAGAGTGAGAAAAAGGTTGCACTCACTCAGGAGGAAAAACACGCAAGCTCTATGTCCAGCAAAAGAGCTGGGGGTCTCAAAGGTTGAAGGGAATTAGCACAGAAATGAAAATTCTCCCTAAGAACGACAGACTAGGGCAGAAATGTAAAAAGGGACTTAGAGGAAGTGTGATTCCAAAGCAGAGAAATGCATCCTATCCTGGGCTAGTAAAGGCCGAATTGCATCTTTTTCTGAAGAGCCGGCTCCCTCGTAGTCATCAAGCCATGGACTGTAAATATCGAGGTCTTGGCTCAGATTGCTGCTAGAAGGCTAGAAGGGGACATGCTGCCAGAGGATCTATTCATTTACATCGCAATGTTATGAATTATCTCTTTCCTTTGCTACTCTTCAAAAATTATGTCGTGTGGGTTCTGTTTTATTCCACAGAGGCCTTCCAAAGAGCTATATTCAACCTATATTTAAATGTTTTTTGGGGGATTGTTACCCAATACTGTGATCTTTGATTAGCATCAATATCATTTCACTTAAAAAAGAAATACATTCCCGAAGATGACTCAGACAAACCGCAAAACGTTTGGCACGTCTTAGAAATGCTCATCTCGGTTCCTCCAAGAGCAAGCGGCTAACCATTTTTTGGCAAATAGCACATTAAATCTGGATGAACAGGCTTTAAATGTATTTTCCTTTTGTCATAGTCATCTAAAAAGGCATTCAAAATGTTATACCCTGAGAAATTACAAGTTGGCAAAGACTAATTCCCCAGAATAAGCACAATGAGCAAAAAACTACCCTTTGGGCTGATATATTATCCAGAATGTAAAGCTTTTGCTCCATCAGTCTCATCTCTGTCTCCTCAGGCATTCCTTTGGGTCTTCAAACAGACATACCAACAACAGAGTCCAGACATACATTATACATGCACAGCTCTTCTCCAACAAATGGAAGGCAACGACCACCATGAGGCAAGGCTTTTCCAGTCTGCAGTAACATATACCTATTTTTGCCATAATTGCATATCTGTATGCCTGATGTAGCCCCTCACTCCATGAGGCGTGGCCTTTCCAGTCTGCAGTCATTCATGCCTGTTTTTGACATAATTGCATATCTGTATTCCTGATGTAGCCCCTCACTCCATGAGGCGTGGCCTTTCCAGTCTGCAGTCATTCATGCCTGTTTTTGACATAATTGCATATCTGTATTCCTGATGTAGCCCCTCACTCCATGAGGCGTGGCCTTTCCAGTCTGCAGTCACTCATACCTGTTTTTGCCATATTGCATGTCTCTATGCCTGTTGTAGACCCTCATTACGCAAGGTTCAGCTTTTCTAGTCTGTAGTCTTTTTACCTGATTTTGTCATAATTGCATGTCTGGTTTCTGCATAATGCGATTTACCTACCTGTGCCTGCACTTCCCCCCGTGCCCTCTCCCTTGCTTTCTGTTCAGCATTTGCCCATTCCGAATGTCCTATGCACTCTTGGGATATTTATGTCTTGTTCTCTCCGTTCTTGCTCCCCTGCATTTTTTGTCTTGAAACCTTTGTGTTACAGCACTTGCCCACTACGAATGTTTCAAGCCTAGCAGGAGCGTTTCTGTTTGTCCATATTGTTTTTCATCACCTTGTCCCCCATTCTTTGTCTTGATGTGCTTTGAAACACCATTTGGATGTATAGGCGCTTAATAAATGCACAATAAATAAAATAAATAAATGATTCACAGACACTGCTAAAACCTCTGCCTCCGCTGAAACACTGCCAGAAGAATCCCAAACAGCGGCAGTGCCCCTTCCAACCGCCCAACCCCATTAGACATCACTAACGTTCCCCTCAGTCTGATTTTTTACATGAATATAGCATTTGTGTGGTTGCCCGCCACATGATACCCACCGCAACACAGTCAATGCCAGCCGCAAGGTCTTGAAATACACCACTGAAGAAAATGTGCCCTCTGCAAAGCCAGGATTGAACAAATCCTTGCTTGGTAATGCCCTAATGTAGTAGATTATCTTTTTTGGTAGCATACCCAAGGCAATGCTCGCTTCTAGGCTTAATTCTAACATTCAAGGTCTGAACATAAAAAATCTTATGATTCCTTGCCAAAGCAGTGAGCTTGCTTCTCCCTTCATCTGCTTGCCAACTACCTCCTAATTGAAACATACTGTACAGGAAGAGAGGATATTTTGAGTAGAGAGGGCACATTCTGTTGTCGGACACATTCTCCTTCAAATTCCTTGAAACTTCAACTATAACGGCACTTGTATGTTTTCTGGCAGTATCCTCATGTGAGCTCACACAGAAAATGAGGGTCTGTGACTAATGGGGCAGAACAAAAACGCGTTGGATTAGGCACTTGTTCAGAGTGTTGATCGGTCCCTATTGTTAATACACTATTTATTTTTTATTTTTTTATTTTATTACATTTATTATACGCCCAGGCCCGGGGGTATCACGGCGTAGTTACAGACAATGGCAGAATGCAATCTTAAAAAGTGAACACAGAGATACACAGGAACAAACAGTCAATGATATACAAAGCAGTCAGATATGTACAATTAATTGGAACAAGTTAGTGCTCTGGTTCAGTTAGTACCTGTTGAATAGCCAGGTGTTCAAAGAGCTTTTGAATTTTGGGAAGGATGTTTCATTCATAATATTAGTGTGTAGAGCGTTCCAGTGTCTGGGAGCCAGTATTTTAAAGCTGCTACCCCCCGCTTTCTCTCTTTTGTATCTTGGCATTTCAAGGTATGCATTTTTATTGGATCTAAGAAGTCTGGCCTGGGGTTTCTTCATTACTATGTTGTTGAGGTATTTAGGGGCTTTGTTGGCCATGCATTTATGTGTGCACTTATGTTTGTGATGGAAGGCTTATTGGCACGTTGGCTCTCAAAATTTGAGGAGAAGAAAGAGCTCCTCTAGCTTTCCTTACAAAGCTTGTAATGTGTAGGCAAAATGAAAAAGTTGCCACGGTGACCAGTTTATTCTATAACTATCGGAATGCATTTGTCAAAATCATGTTTACAACAATTTTAACAAATGGCCAGGTGTTGTGTTACATTTACTGTGCACATTTCCACTACCTTTGAGTTCTTTAAAATAGCAAATGCGTATGCTTTCGCTCTTGTCAGTATACTGTTATGTTTTAGCCAGATTCCAATAGTACTGACTTTTGTCAAGAATGCAAAACAATTTATTGCATTCAATGCAAAGGATTACAAGTTGGTAGATTTTGAAGCAGGCATACAGCTGGGGGTAACTATCAATATCAGTGGCAGTATTCTCGAAGATTCACCCATTTTTGAGTTTACAAGTGTCACAGTGGTAACGCCAGTGGTATCGCTGGAATACTGCAAATGGTATTCTACCAATACCCCTTACCATATAGATTTTTAAATATACTTTTCAACACGCAATTTGCAGGTGGAAATGGACAGTGTACAGAAAAATCAAAGATTTGAAGAATTAATGGAGAAGAGTAGACTTGTGTGTGATGAGAGGAGATCACAGAACTGGGTGGTGAACAGTTCAGTCAGATGAATGACCAAATGTATCCTACATAGGTAGGTAGATGCTGAGTGAAAATACCTCTCAACCTATAATGGGCAATGAAATGTGCTGCAAAGTTTCTGTTGACTTAGCAGAATGGGGCCCAGTGCCTTCCTCGTAGTGAACTGATAGTTCTGGTGGGGTTGCAAACGAAGGACATTGTGACACTATTGTATCGACTCAAGCAACATAAAATAGTTCAGCACCTATAGACACCTACCAAACACCTTGTGCTACACGCACCAATCAGTGTAATCTAAAGCAGAACATTTAAACTCGGAAACAACACAAATAAACTCTGGGTGGTCTGAAAGCATCCTGAAACAGACACAGACAACAGGTTCAAGTTTGGTTCACAAAAGATTTACTAACTTAAAAGGTAGGATTGAGTAAGGCCTAACTTGCCTTATGCTAAGGTGGGATTTTCCTACATAAAGAAAACTAAGGATGGTCTGTTTCAGGAAGTCCAAATCAAATGTCTGTCTGTGTCCAAAACCTATACTTGAACTCACAACTAACTGTATACGATGTGCAGGGATGTTAGCATCAAAATGAGTCGTGTTCAAAATAAAGTTCAGAGCTTCTTCCAGCTCTTAGCTTGTAATCAGCTTCCTCTTCCCCAAGTTCAAAACAGTTCACAAGGCATCAGGGTTCCCTTCAACAAGTTTAAATATTCCAGCTTTTCAACAAAAGAAAATAACATAGTTCCTTGGGACACTTCCTGGCTCTTTAAATATCAGCACTTTTCATTCATTTCATTCATTCACATAGGCAGTTCTGTTTTTTCGACTTCAAAACGACATAGGAGATTGCTGAAAAACACAAGCTTCTTTATGGAGACTTTCAGTGGCTTTTCCATTAGGGGCCCCTCAGCCTAGGCGCAGTTGTCAGACCTCACGGTCCACCCATTACACGTCACACAACCAATACCCCTTCTTGACTGCTTTCCATCAACAATGTGCCACTGCTTCCATTTGACAGTGATGCTTGTTTTATTCACCTGTGTCACACTCTCCTGACACTGTACAGTGGCTTCGTTGATCACCATGCACTTGCTACACTTTCTTATATCCTTCTGACTCTTGCCAATGCAGGTTTCCTCATAACTACTTGAACTCTTTTGGCTGTTGTCATGCAGTTCCTTAAACTCTTTTGGCTGTTGCCAATGCCCATATTTTCATACAGTACAATTCCTTGAATTCTATTGGCTTTAGCCAATACTTGGTTTCTAAGACAATACAATTCATGGTATCAGCCAAATTCACCACCTTTCCTTGGTTTCTCAGATAAAACAGGTCATGGTATCAGCCAAATTCACCACATTTCTTTCACATCATTCAATATTCACATGTGCTCAAAACTTCCTTTCACTCTGTTCAATTTTCAAAGGTACTCATCATGGCTTCCATATTGTTCGGTATTTAAAAGTACTTATAATGGTTTTCATTTCATTTGGTATTCAAAAGTACTTATAATGGGTTGTATTTCTTTCGACATTCAAAAGAACTTGTAACTCAAAAATTCATACTAGCTCAACCGCCCCCCCCCCGTGCCCAGGCCGCCTTCTCCAGATGGACTCACCATACGGCATACGGCAGTTCTGCCAGTCTCTACGGACATAGTTCAGTTTTTCCCCATGGCAGCTCGCCTCTATGGAGAGCTGGCATTCGGCAGCTTGGCTTTTCCAACTGGCAGGTTGTCAGTGCTACAGAGACTTCGGCTCTTATCTGTTTCACTCCAGGATCCCAGGCTGGACCTCCGTCTCACTCTGCGTCCACCTTCTTCTGCCCCAGCTCTGCATTCCTCGGTACTCCTACAAATCTCTTGCCTACACAACGCCACTCTGACTCCATCTCCATTCTGTAAGGCTTCTGCCTTTTAAAGTTCCTGCCATCAGGATTGGACCAATAAGGACTAGACCGCTCACAGCTGAAGCGGTAGTCCTGCCTTACTCTTGCTGTCCTCATCCTCGTCTCAGTACCCAGTTGAATTCTATATATGTGATCATTGTTGGAATGAGGATGTGTTACTCTAGTTGGTCTCTTCCTCGTCTCAGTAGAGCACTGTTGATTCTTGGGGAATGTTTTTTGGGAAAGACAGGGAAAGGGCTGACAATAGCCTATGAAGACTTGTGGGATGGATGGTTCATTATGAAAAGGAAATGGGGGATACTGTTACGCTCACCTGGTATCCACAGGGACACCACCCAGCTGGGTTACTCGCTGGGATGCTTCTCAGCTTTGCCCTGATGTGGTCTGCAGGGAAGGTTCTGCCTTGTGGTAGAATTAGGCGTGCTCTCCGTCCTGCCTTCTTTGCAGGGGCGCGTTGTCTTTCATGGGCGAGTGCGGTCCAGTTACTTCACTGACGCTGGCCCGTTTGATATTGTTCAGGTAGGTTTTATTGCTGTTCTTTAGTTTTGTTGCTATCCTGCATGCCTTTCTTTGTTTAAAATGTCTCTTTTTTCTCCCTTAGGTATGCGCAGCTTCAGCGCGGCAAACTGGCTTGGTTGAGCCCCGCTGGTAAATGATGGCGCATTAAGAGCGCTATGATGCGGTAAGTAAGCGCTATGCGCAGCGCTGCAGAATCTTGCCTTTGCTAATCTGTGTTTTCCTTCCTTGTAGGTCGCGGTGTTCTTCAGCGCGAGTGGAATGTCTGGAGTGGTGCCAGCCGAGAGGTGACTAGCCAGGTAAGCCTTTTGAGCAGTTTGTAATTTGTAAATGTCTCTAGCCTCTATCTTCCTCTTTCAGGTCGTTCTGTCCGGGAGGCGTGCAGATTCGAGGAAGCTGTTTTCAGTAGCTGCGAGTGTTTAAAGATGAAGACTGCAGGTAAGATGCTGCTGCTAATGATGTTCCTTTTGTCTCCTTGCAGGTTCTGCTTCTCCGAGGTTCGAGGGAATAGCTGGACACGGTGAGCATCACGTTGCAAGCTGCAAAGTAACACAAAGCATGTTCTGCAGTCAGGGTGTGGTTTATATAGCCCAGGTAAAGTAGTACCAGGGAAAGTAGTTCCAGGCCTGCCACACCCAAAACACTAGACCGCATAGCTTGGTTCTTAGGAACCAAGCTATGTGGATGCCTCCATGTTGGCTGACAATACAATAAAGTAGTTCCCAAGCACATTGTTGTTCATGGTGTATGAGCCTGGCGCCATGGGCGCCAGGACTGGCCCCATGAGAGCTTTTGATGAGGATGACAGGCTCTAGAGGCCCGAGTCCTGATTCCACCAGGCCAATGGGTTTGCCAGAGGGTTTTTGGGCGAGGGTCGTGACAGATACCTTGTCTCACCTAAAGACGTCCTCTCCCCACTCCCCAAGTTCCCTCCACCCAGATGATCCTCCCATCACATATCCACCCCCAGGTGCAGGATCCAAAAGCGATGGCCTTTGCCTGGACACCTGATATGAGGGTTCAGGGGGAGAAGAAGTGAGGACACCCTCAGGTTCCTCACAGTCCCTGGTCCCAAACAATCAGACTCATTCAACAATGGTTAATGTAATGCCGGAAGGTCCTTGCTCCAGCTCCATAACCATAGTCATGTGCAGAAACAAAGAGAATCTGTTCTGTTTTGGATACGAAATTGCAATCAACTGTAAGCATTAAAAGGAAACTATTTAAAAGTGTGCCAAAGATTCATAATAAATCCCTTAACTGGAATAGATAAAGTCATGAACTGGGTTTTGTCTGGACTCAAAACTGTAAAATCTTTGGAGAGTCTGTATTTCCGAAATGGAACCACATAGTCATTGCATAATCATTGGCCATGGTGAAGGATGTTTACAGGAGAAGGAGGAGCATTACATGGGGAAAATCTAGTTATAAACTTACATTGATTTTTTGAACCAGTTTAGAAGGTACTTACGTTTTGTATAAGATCTAGTGATCTGACTATGATTAAGCTTTTGCTTGCCCATGTCCTATATTGCTGTCTATTTCTTTATTGTTAATTGTGGGCATGAGACAGATCTTATCCTGGAAACTGAAATGTGGTTTTAAGGGATTTTATTGCCATATTCTCATTGACTGATTCTTTTTCTCTAGACTGTCTTTTTTTGTTGTGTTTGAAAGCTTGATATGTTCTTAATGTTGTTGTTGCTGATTTGAGCTTCATCAAATACTTTAAAAAAATAAAGAATAAATAAATACAGGAGTGGTTCATACCAGAACTGTATATTTGTATAAAAAATAAATCAATACAGACTTTTGTATGCATTCGATGGGAAATGTCGTGAGAGGGTGGGCATCAGAGATGCCCAATGTGCCACTCCTTGCCCATGTCACCATTCAAAAAGTTGTTTCCCTTGAGTAGAGGAAATGTTCAGGAGTGTGTTACAATGTTTACTGCCACCTATTGGATGGTGGAAAAATGAGTGGTATTTCATTTTTAGAATCCAGTTCCTAATAGGGTGGCATTTACAGCTAACAGTATTCTGCTGGAAAACATTGGGCGGTAATACCTTCTAACTTGTAATTGGGAGGGCAGAAAAAAATACAGTATTTGGCAGCTATCACCAATTTTACTATTAATTCCAAACGCATTTTTGGACTTGTGCATTTGTCAATGCAACTCACAGTTGTACACCAATCTCTACCGCAAGGACCCTTACCGCAACACCTTACTTCTATATACCAGCCAGTCTCTCCGAGCGCTAAGAAACAATATTCCCTATGGCCAATTTCTGCAATTAAGATGCAATTGCACCTTTATTGCAGACTTTTAACATCAGGCCCAGACAGTGGCAGACAAACTTCTGGCGAGAGGTTATCCCAGAAAACTGGTGAAACATTCGGCAAAACGGGCTAGAATCACCAATAGGGAAGCCGTATTGGGACGTCGGACCAAGCAGCAAGAAACAGACTGGTTGGTATGTGTCACAACTTTTTCTAAATATACCACATGTATTAAAAAACTGGTCAGGAAACGCTGGCACTTGGTAACAAGTACAGGCTGTGTTGCAAAGGTACCATTATTTGCTTTGAAAAGAGGAAAAAACCTGAGAGACAGGTTGGTTCATTCGAGATTCCAGATTGGGTCATCTAACATAGCACAGAATAATTTAGAAGCATCATGGGGGCAGGAACTGGGCCAGTTACTGGGCACCATCGCTGTGTTGACTGAAGTGCCTGTAGATTCACTGAGAAAACATGTGTTTTTATGCATGAATCCTTTAAAGGCAAATTACACAATTTTTTGTTGTTTACATGATCATGTGTCCGTGTAATCTACTGTATATTGGTATGACCACACGAAAGCTGGCCATCAGAATTTATTGCCTATTGTTCCAAGATTGGAACGGCTACTGTAACTGGACCTTTGGTGTAACATTTTCTGTCACCTACTCACAGTGCCGATGATTTGAGATGGTATGTGATTGACCATATCAAATCGGACTGCCACAATTACTCCATGGCCAACAGGCTACACAAGCTGGAGCAGACCTGGATTCTACACATGTGCACACACTGAGACAGGTCTGAATGAAGAGTTATAATAGCAAACGTTGTTATCGTCACACCATTAGTGTTTATCTTCTTACCCGTGTGTGCCTATTTCAGCAACAGGTCCATTTAGCCACCTTGTCACAGACCCTGCACTTCAAGCTATTTAAGTGTCCATTTGACATCAAAGGACATGCATTCATGTGTATTGGTCAGTCTTAGAGCAGACCTGCTGCGCACTGCACATTCCACTCTTAAATACCCTCCCAGCACTTCAAGTTATACTAAATGGTCTTTTGACAGACTGTTGGTTGACCCGGAAATAAGTAGACTTAGGCACGCATAATTGGGTAATGTGTATACACTTCTACCCGCAATGGGTCAAAGCACACATCCAACATGGCTGACTTCCTGTTCCTATCCATCATGGACAGCACTGATGACCTAGTGTTTCGCTAATATGGCTGCCCCTGCCTAGATGCTGCGAGCACTCCAAATTATGCAAACGCTGTCTCACAGCATGGAGTAGGAACGCAAGACACCCTATGAGATGAGAACAACATAGCAGTGCTGGTAAGTTTATTGCGCTTACCATTTTAAAGCACTGTTGAGTGGGCTTGCATCAGTTGGACCAGTGCGAGTAAGCTATAATCTGTTTTGTTTCGTAGGCTTGACGCCTTTTTCTCTCTGTGAAATGCCCAGACCCCCACAAGCATTTTGATCGATATCCCGTGTGAGGCATGATGTTGATATAAGGTGAGTGAGCTATATTTGGAATACCATTCTTTGTTGGATGCAGACGAGAAAACAGAATGTATCTCATTTTGCAATTTTTTGGACTGTTTTGTCTCGTATTTTCTTGGTTTGTAGTGTTGATTCCTCGATCTGCACCCGCAAGATACTGGTTTTGCATTTATTTGCACACGGCTTGAAAACATAGGTATTCATTCTCTCTGTTGTTTTCACAGTGGTAAGGGTGCACCCACAGGAAAGGTTGCACACGTGTGCCCTGTTTGTCTTTTTTGGTCTTCGTTTTCAGGCGTGTCACAGGTCAGTGGTTGCATGGTTGTCGACTAAGGCGGCTTTGCTGTTCTTCTTGAATGGGCAAGCACCCTGCCCCACCCCGCCCAAATGTATTGCATGCAAGATCAGCTATTCTGCATTAGGTTTCACTGAGAACTGTCTTCAGTGAGCACACTGTATGTGATACATTTTGAGAACCCTGTATGGGAAGTAAATTAATGTGGTTCATGCAGAGGTGTATTTTTTTTAGGAAATCTTTTAGTTAGACCAATAAAACATGTATACAGTTAAAAGAAAACAGCACATCCTAATCACAACCCTAATTCACAAAAGTGAAACATGGATAAGATGACTTCAAATATTTAAATTAGTAATGAAATTTACCTTAAGCCATCCAGTTGATGTCTTGCCTCCTAATGTAGTGCGGGTGTATCTCAAAGGTTTTCGTCTGATTGTGGGATGCCGCTTATTTCCAGTCCGCGAAGACAGAGGGTATGGTTGAAAAAGCAGTGAGATTGAAGAATGTGCACACTGTAGAAGAAAAGCAACATTAATGCCTGAAAGTTGCAATCCTACATCTAGATGTTGATAAGACATTGGGTAATATACGTTGGTTTCAAGTATTTAACCTGAGCATATATTATTTCAGATACCACTAGTGAAGAGCCTAGGATTTCTTTTAGGATTCTTCAGAAATTGTGCACATGTTTTTCATAAAGTTTGTTAGAAACACAGACAATGGTGTAAACTACACATTTGGTTCAATGAAGTCTCGGATCCAAACTTCACACTTGCCCTGAGTAATGTAATTTTGAATTTTGTTAAGAGCACACTTCCACATATTAAAATGTTAACATTTAAAGAAACCTTTTATTGCTTGGCCTGCTTACATATGTGTTTGTGTGTTTTTCTTCAGAGTACACATAAAGCTTGGACTTAATCTAGATTTAAGTGTGGGCACTCACTTAAGTGTGTACAAATACTGGATTTTCAGAAATATATAGTGCTATGATTAGCTATGATTATCTCACTTTCTATTATTGGGTGTTTGAGACATCCTTAAATTAAGGATTTTCTCAAACACCCAATTGTTAAGAACTTTGAAAGAGAATACCAGTGAATCATGCATGGAGTTAATTTGAGACTTGGGAAAGGAGAATACCACGATTATGGAAAGTAATTTAAAACCAAAATCGAAATGTATACCTGAGGTCCAACAAGGAAACTTAGATCAGTAAAGCAGAATTGCTTTTCTTAAAGAGTAACAATTGAATTTCTGTACTAACTATGTCATTGTATGAACTTTTTACTGATTTGAATAGTGTTCGGGAACCTTCAGAAAACATATATGTTCACCATGTCTCTGGTGCTTTGAGCCACACTGTATACTATATAATCTAAAGTCTTGCCACTCATGTGACATTGTGTGCCCAAAATTACAATTTGGGCTAAATATGGGATCAAATGCATCAAAAGCCGAAGCTGCCAGCTGTGAAACTCATTTAAGGATTTACCAAAACTTGTGAATTCCACTCAGTGTTACAGCATTTTTTAAATAACTCTTTGTTCAGGCAAGCCTTTGGCCTAGGGCCAATGCAGAGCACTACAATGCAGTGATTCGTTCCTTCGCTGCAGGAAGCACAGCATTCTTATTTCTCATTTCCTCTCCATTGGGTTACCATCACATGCAGCTTTCTTAAAGGCTCTGATTTATGACTCCTCATCTGCACCATCAAGTTTTTTCCATTGGCTAGATCCATTTGTTTCTTCCGATGCAACTATTACATGTATGCCGAAAACACTCAGGTCCTGCTGCAGCTCGACATGCAAGTTTAACTTTCCAGTATTATTTTCTCATTGGATATTCATGTCTATGGTCAGATGTAAGATTTACAGATCCATTCTATGTTTATTTCAATCTGTGAAAAAAGATTAGAGTGTAACCAACAAAGATTTTTGATCTGGGTCAGTATGTCATTTTTCAAATTGTTATTGTTTTTAGCTGAACTTCTATTCTCTATTCCTTTTCCATAAATATAAGATTTCTTCACTTCAAGATTGTATGTCTCACAATGTTGCATACCTGAATTATTTTCCTCCAAAAAAGCCCTTAAATTATATTTACAATTATTGATGGTTCTTTTCTGTTTGTTGGGATATGATTTACTTGTATCCCAAAAAAGTTGAATTGGGAAGCCCCATGGTGTCTATGAACCTTATTAGTTGATTTAATTCTGCTCTCTCATGATCTTTCAGTATACCGTCATTCTGGGTGTCCAAGTGCGGTCGCCACTTTGTTTGTATGTTTATAAAAATTAAATCATGTTTTAGTTTGATAACGTCATGTGTCATAAGCTTAATGACGTACATTTATTTGTCCCCCCAGTACTTCCAACATAAAGTTTGTTAGAAACACAGCCAATGGTGTAAACTACACATTTGGTTCAATGAAGTCTCGGATCCAAACTTCACACTTGCCCTGAGTAATGCAATTTTGAATTTTGTTAAGAGCACACTTCCACATATTAAAATGTTAACATTTAAAGAAACCTTTTATTGGTTGGCCTGTTTAGATATGTGTTTGTGATTCTTTCTTCAGAGTACACATAAAGCTTGGACTTAATCTAGATTTAAGTGTGGGCACTCACTTAAGTATGTACAAATACTGGATTTTCAGAAATATATAATGCTATGATTAGCTATGATTATCTCACTTTCTATTATTGGGTGTTTGAGACATCCTTAAATTAAGGATTTTCTCAAACACCCAATTGTTAAGAACTTTGAAAGAGAATACCAGTGAATCATACATGGAGTTAATTGGAGACTTGCGAAAGGAGAATAGCACGATTATGGAAAGTAATTTAAAATCAAAATCGAAATGTATACCTGAGGTCCAACAAGGAAACTGCATATATGTTTTCCATCAGGCAGTTATCAAGGACATCCATAAGGTTATGGATAATAAATCCTGTGATCACCATAGACCACATAATAATCTTTCATATGAGGAACATCAAAAAATGAAAAGATTAAGTACTTATAATATTGTGATCGAAGAGGAAGATAAGTGAGGGAATACTGTAGTGATAGAAAAAATGGATTACAATGAGATGGGTACTGATCACCTGGCTACTCCAGGGTGTTATAAGAAGGTGAAATATACATTCTAGCATAACATACGCATTTCTAGCATATCTTAAAGGTCAATATCGGTCGACATTTCATAGGGACAGTTCTGTACCCCTTCTTAAATATCAGAATTACCACTGATCGCTTCCAAGAAGGGGGAGTAGGTTCCTGCGACTTATTAATGGTCTTTGAAAAGGCTAAACGTATAGAAAACTGTCTTCTTTTGAATTTGAAAGGTATATTTGTATCAGATGGAATGAGAGGTATGTAAGGTTTAAAAACAGTATCTAAGTTTAATCCATTGATTACACAGGCCTCTATGATGTGTCTTTGTAGATGCGTAATTGTTAACCTTGCTCCATTGCAGAGTCCCCGTGATGGCATAAGATTGCATAGTAGCATAATTCCAGCACCTATTTTCAGTTTTAGCTTGTGAGGTGCCCTTTGTCCTACAGTGTTCTGCTCTTTAGAGACTTTTGTTGAAGAGAAAAGGCACACAGAGGTGCACTTTGCCATTTGGACAGCAGAGGGCAACCTAACACTGATACATTACTGTGTTAAAACGATAGCTGTTGTTGAAGTGGAAGGGCACACAGAGGTGCACTTTGCCATTTGGGCCACAGAGGGCAACCTAACACTGATAAATTACACCAGCTGAGTATGGAAACATTCCTAAGTGTTTTATATATATAGAAAGATTTCAAAAGCCGTTGAGGACAACATAAATCTACTTGTTAAATGGCATCAAAAACTATACAGATGGGGGCGCAGGCAAAATGGCCGCCTGAGCATCGAGCTCCCCCGGAACCTTCGAGAAGCAGCGAGTATCCAGTGCTTGCCCAGACCGCAAGAAGCTACGAACAAGCCAGAACATAACAAAAAAGCCAGCAGCTAATACACTGTAAGTGATTTCAACCCGGCACTTCACCTAAGTCAATGCCTAGCGTGTGATGCACAGATGAAACCCTTAATTAATTATTTGTGTCTATAAGTTCTTTTATTTCTGAACGATGTACCACTTACATCACGCCCCTCTCTTGGAATCCCCTCCCGGTCACACTGAACCAGGAAGCAGGCGGGTTTGCAAAGTCAAAATATTTATTTATGTATTGCACGATATATCACACTATTTTAATGGGTATACAATGATCACCAATGGGGTGATGTCACACTAAACAATCTCTTTAATCACAAAGAGTAATGATGGGAAAAACACAAGCAGCATAGAAATAATACTTTTGTGCATGTTCAATCAAATAGCAGTGTAATTACTATTTCCTCCTGCACACTCCTCAATCCGCCCAATATGCAATATAAGGAAATAAAAGGAGAGAGAACAGGTTTCAGGAATGCAAAATTCAAGCAAAGATATCAATCCCAATTTCCCCCCAGCAAACACAAGAGAGAAACAGGAATGATTGACAAACTGTCAAAAATGGTTTTAAAGTTGGCTTTGAATGGAATGGGTAAAACACAAAAAATGGGCTAAAACACATAAATTGTTGAAATTCTAATGGGAGCCGCTTTATCTGGTTTCAGACACACACTAGCAATGATTTGAGAGTAATGCGCAAGTTGAAAACTTAATTTTGTGGTCGGGTGCAATGAAAAGCTGTTTTACACGTTACAGATTTTGGCCAAACGAAAAATGTGCGGAAAACTTTTCCGCGTGCGGTAAGCGCGATTGCAGAAAAACTATTAGGTTGAGATTCTTTAGAAAGCTTAGGATGTTAGCTACAAGTAGACACTTAAATTTCGTTTCTAGCATAAAGTATGAAAACGTTATGGACGCTTTCGTGGAGGTCGTTTTTTTTCAGAAAGAGGCAAAATTGTAAAACCAGGATGCGCTTTTAAAATACAAAAAAGGTTTCTTTACACTACGGATGGACTATGAAGAAACAAACCACACGGATGCTCAGTCACTTGATCAAGGCAACTGCCAGCCGAGACGCTTGCCTTCTTCAGATGCAATATATCAGGGCAAAGATGATTTTAACAATATTATTATAGAAGGACTATAGAATAAGAGAGAGAGTTCAGGCAAGACAAAAAGATTTCTAACAATACAGTTCTGGAAATACAATAGATTTGATTTGGATAGGCATGACTATGGACAGTACATAGGCTAGTGACAATCCTATACTATGGATACTCACTACCAATGTTTTGAATGGAACCATCAGGAATTCTGGTTCTGGTCAGGGATACTTTCTGGGACAGACTTCTGGGCACATCGGACTGGTCTGGTTCAGCCATCAGCAAGGCGCTCCGGACACTGCACGGCATGACTGGACAGAAGGCGCTCTGGTCTACACTGCACAGCCCGACTGGAATAGATCTGCAATGACTCTCTGGTCTGCACAGCACAGCATGGCACCAGACAGGGTTTAATCTGCCCTTCTGGTTATGAACATAATTCTTTGGCAGGCAAGCAGTTACAGCACAGCCTGGCTGCTTCTTTGGTTTCCTCTTTAAGTTGAGGGATGGGTTTTGGATCTGAAAGTGGTTCAGCTATGCTCTGGAAATGGGCCTTTCTGCTTGCCAAGTTTCTGGAGTCTGGAATATGGATAGTTCTCTTGCAAAGTGCTCTGCCAGCAATCGGTTGGTGGGTGAATGTGTGTGTCCTCAGCTGTCTCTATTTATGTGTTTCATAAAGGGATGCGTATGCTGAATTATCCTAGGTGCACCCCTACGTAGTCTATTGGCTAGAGTCTGCTCTCTCCCTTGATTGGAGGGGAAAACCGAGTGTCATCATGATGATGCGGTTTTATGAGGCAAAACATCCTCCCCTTTGCCTTTTGTACATAAAATCTATTTTTCATATAATACATATTTATAATTTTATAAACTTTATAACAATAGCATATCTAGATCACATATTTTGTGGAGCAAACCCTCTTCCAAGCCTCGTTGCGGTGAGATCTTGGGTCTGGATTTGACAAATTTTCTCACTTTTTGTCCGGGACACAATATTTAATCTGTCCAAAATGTTTTACATATGTGCACATGATATCTGGGCATAATCGTATGAAGTTTCATGCTTCTGACATAAATACAATTGCTACACAACTCTAATTGTCACTGTGCCTTCTCAGAACATCGCACAGAGTTCTGGCTCCTTTTAAAATGTGCACAAAAAAATCACATTAACAATGCTATTAATTCTATCATTTTTACAAATTCGCACAGTCCTTTATCAGTCTTTTTCAAAAATATGCTTTCTGTGCTTGTGAATCAACAAGTGACTGTCCCTGCCTCCATCTCCATCTTGCAGCTCAAGAGCAATCTCTGCCCTCTACCTCCTGGCAGAGGCCACTTTGACACTTTACAATCTGCATATCCTTTCAGCCCAGGAAGGTCCATTGTGCCCCTCCAGCAGCAGCCCAAAATCCCCTCCCCGGACTTAATCAACACAAAGGTGTAAGTTCCTGGCCTTGGTGGAAGCAGGAGAGATGCCTTTTGTTGGGGGGAAGCTGGGGGCACTGGTTTAGTGACTTTGAGTTCAGCCTAAATTCACTGTCAATTTCTTACATTTTTCTTGATTTAAAATAAAACTTGCAATTTTTAAAACAAGCAGCGAGAACTCTGATTCCAGTCTCTAAACCATGGAGATTAAATAGTTGCAACCTATATTACTTTTGATAACAGGTCACTCAACTTCCAGGAGTTTGATTTCAATTGCACAAGTTTAAGCTTCTGATGCAACTAATGACAGCTGTCAAACAGGCAGCCGCTGGTACTGCGCCCATATTTTGACAGATTTTCACAGGCAGGCACACTTTTTACTGTGGATATTTCAATGACAGATTCCACTTTTCCTGACATTGTATGTTCATACTGATTCCTTAGCTGAAGTGGCGGATAACACCCAGCAAATATATTGGATGTTTTGTGATGTTTCGGACCAGTATTTTGTATTTTCAGCAACCAAGAAAAAGGGATTTAAGAGCAATTTCTGGGTTTCTTTCAATAAAGCACTGCCTTTCATGCAGTTCCCATTTTTACTTGGTGGGCAGCCCAGTAACCTGTTTCAGCAGTGAGGTCTCCTTTCCACTACTGACAACAGGCAAAGTAGATTTGGCAGCCATCTTTTCTGGTTTCAAAGCACAATTTTCATAGGTTTTGACGCGCATAGGGCTTTTGCGGCCATTTTGATGATTCTTGCACCATCAGCACACAGGGATGTAATAGGGCAGAGCCTAGTGGGTTAAAACATCCCACAACACCGACTCTCAAGGGAATTTGGACTTCGCAACAAGCTTAACGCTGCTCACACAGCGAAGGCCCCATACCTGAGGTGCACCAATCCCCACACGGCCGTTGCCGAGGCACGCCACATGGCCAAGCGGGAAACGGAATCTGGGGGGCGAACCGACAACTGACGAACTTGCAACACTCCTGCCGCCCAGAAGACAACGGGAACTGTTTGGCTCTTACTTGCATGACGCAAGTTGCGGAAGAGGAGCCTCTAGGCTACTAGAGGCGTGGCGGGCTCAGGACGAGAGAACACAGGGCTGCGCCTCAGCTGCGCTGGTTGCCTGTAGTGGATACTACGCAGCGGGTGGCCCAGAGGTCAAGGCAGGCACCCCCTGGGGCTTTAAAAGATATCTTATTCTCCATAGGACCCTGGAACATATATTGTTGCAACTAGAAATAACACTTAAAGGAAACTAGGAAACTGACTAAGAAACTTTTCACCAATTAGGACACCCTTATGAAATTGGGCGATGATATAGTCTCTTTCGCCTTTAATTTCTGGCCTTGGGATTCATTTACAAAGGACCTATGTGTCCAAACGAATAGATACATTATTATGCAATAATGAAATATTTGTTCAGATTTATCTGTATACTAAATAATACAGTATATTTTTTTGTTCACTTTGTTGTAAATATTGCACTTTGCTCTTTTTTGTTAAATTGATGGTATCATTCATTGTTATTACTCTTTGTTTATATATGTTGCATCTCCCAATATCCTCTCTCAAGTTTTTTATGTACTAAATGCCTGTTTGTATAACTAGCAAATAAATCTTTGCTTGCTACTCTCTGTATTTTTCAGCCCAGTGAGCGGTTAGCACACCTTTGACCTCAGGTTTGGATCTGCTACTTAGCCGGCCAACCTTCACACTAATTTGCGGACAGGCCCATAACCCCGTTTCTATATAGCATAATTGCCTTGAGCTTTGTCCACTAGGAAGGGTACATTTCTTTGTTTACAGGCACCCCCTGCAGACCACAGCAGATGACCTAGCACCCTCACAAGGGTCCCTGCCGAGGCCCTATCGTGGTACTGCTGCGCAGCGGAGGAATGAGGGACAGCAGGTAAGGCGAGGGGGTGGGCCAGAGGCCTTAAGCCACGCCGCACCGCCTCAGGATCTCCGGATGTGGCACTGCTGAAAAAGCGCTGCTTGGCCCCACTCCCCCCTTTCCCCACCCACCCGGCGTGAGAAGTCTTGAACATCAGTTAAATCGGACACCGTGAGGCCCACTATATTGTCGCTTCACTGCTGGTGCAGTGAAGCGAACCCACGAGGAAGAAGGTACAGTTCCCTGGCAACCCCCCAATCGAGACTGTCAAGAGCCTGTCCCCGCCACCACACGCCATAAATAAAGCAGTTACGTGGCCTGGAGCACTGGATGCCTCCTAAGGCCATACCACCTCAGCCAGAGAACACAGCAAAGCGTGCCAGAAGACCCAGGACACGCAGACTATCTCCCTGGGTCACAACAGTCGGCAAAAGAAGTGGGGGGCTACCACGCAGAGATCTAGTGCCCCCTCTCCTCTTTCCCCATGCTTGGAACACTCAATGGCACGCTTCCAACTAACACCTGCATCGGAGAGAGTCAACATTACCCAGCAGGACATTTGGGAGGGGGGGGCAGGAGTAATAGCGGCTCAGAGCTCCACCAGCAAGTGCCCAGAACAGGTGCACATGACCCGGGTTGCAAAGCAGGCGACAGGAGACCCGGCCCCAGCCCCTCCATGCTCAGCAATGAATAGTGGGGCTTGCATTCCGCAGGAGCCAACTGTTTGACAAGCGGTGTGCCGGATTTGCAGAGGGGCCACTCTGGACAGGACTGGTAAGCCCCAACAAAGCTTCCCCTGAGAACCCCCCGCCCCAAGCTACTCACCCTGCGGTTCAGCCCCCGACTCTGATGCTGCTTGGCCACATAAAGACAGTAACGGGCGGCAGAGGTCAGCGACATCCGAAAGGTGGACAGGAGGACAATCAACTGCACAACCCCCCCCTCCGCTCAAAGTCAACCCCCGCAAAACCACCACAGAAATAGACAACATGAAGAGCATACACATCTGCATACGAAATGAGAGCTAATAGTACCATTGCAGCGTTCCCAGAAAGAGCACGCTTGCTACCCCCCGTGAAAACACCAGGGGAGTAGGGCTGATGCAGAAAGAGATCAACCCTTCACTGATTCAAAGACTGCAGGAATTTAGGCATGACGATGCCACAATGGCCGCCTCTCAAGCCCAGGAAATCCGCCTCATCCCAGAAGGAGATCATGAGGCTTTGACCAAGGCTGATATTCGCCTCCTACTCGATGAAATTTGCTCATTCAGGAATGGCATTACTACAACAGTCTCAGCTCTCCAGGAGAAAGTATACAGGATTGAAGATAAAGTCGAAGCCTTAGAGAACTATCAACAGTCAGCAGACATTATGGAACTTAAAACTGAGGGCCGGTTTCAAGATCTGGAAATGAGAAACCAAGAGTTTGAGGCCAAGATTGACGATTTGGAAAACAGGGAGAGGAGGGTCAACATCAAGATTCAAGTCCTCAATGAAACACCAGCAACCTTGGAAAGAAGGGTCAAGGCCTTGATAAACGCTCTCCTCCCCTTGCCCCTAGTCCTGGAACTAGAGTTTGAAAGGGTGCATTGAGCAGTGGGCCCCCAGGAGGCCCACGGTCAGTTCTGGCAAAATGCCACCATTATAAACACAAAGTGGAGATAGTCAAGTGCGCCAGGGAACGAGAATTCGTTGATTTTAAGGACTCAAGAATAAAATTCTACCAAGACCTCTCAGTCGAAACCCTGGCCCGCAGAAGAGCTTGCACACCACTGACCTCATGTCTATGAGAGCGCAACATGAGATACAGACGGCGCTTCCCCTTTGTGCTCACATTCACCTATGAGGAAGAGGAATACAGGGTTATTTCGGGAAATGAGGCCACAAACGTCTTGAGAGGACTGCGGACCAGGGAAGTATTGCCGGAAGGAGAAGAGATGCCGTCTTCATCGGAAGTGGCTAGGAAACCATCTGGTCCCCAGCCACAGAGAGGCCGCTCAAAAAGTAAGAGAAAATTTACAAGACTGAACACTCCCTGTAATGAAGGAGCAGGGAAGTGAGCACGGAATCCTGGAGGGAACATAAGACTTGACTCAACACATACTAACAAAGAACCAGTGCTCATACATGCAAAAAGGAACTGAATCCCACTTGCCGCCATGGTAGGGGTTCCTCCCGCACCTTGCCCCTCCAGGGCTCCATAACATATAGGAAAGCCAGGCTGGGCACAAGAAGACGCTGCCATTACACATTCACGCTAACTGATAGTAGATAACAGAAATCTTTGATCAAATGGTTCCCGGGGCCCACCCGTTGTGTGGCCCTATGTTAACACCTAAGGCGTCTCCACCATTGGGAGAATGTCTTCCTTCTCGTTCACCATGTTTTTACTTTTCTTCTTCTTTTTCTTACCGGGGAGGGCAAAGGGGGGGGGGCACAAGAGGGTCCACTCAGGGCACAAGAGCCAGGGAAGAAATGCCAAACTATTTCGAACTTAACCCGCTGTCATGTTCTGTGGGTCAAGGGCACGTATGCAACACCGCCCCCATGTAGCTGTGGGGTTTGTGCATCAAAGTGTGTGGCGCCAGGCTCATTGTAAGAATAGGCCCAAGGAACTATACGCCATTCAACATGGAGGGCGTAGGGCCACAGCCTCCATTCCATGCAATTAGCCATGCAGACAAGTGTTTGGGTGTGGCCGAGACTCCTGGGCATGGCAGGCTATATAAGGCATGCCTGACTCAAGCTAACGCTTCGCGTTAATCTGTTGAACAACGTAACGCTCACCGCTGCCTGCGCCTGGAGAAAGAAGAGGAAAAGAGAGCATTGAAAACCTGCGCTGCCCACACCTGCATTGCGAACTCGACTCACCTGCACATCTTGCATCCGGAAATCTCTCGTTATCTGAGACATCTGTTGCAGTGGGTTTTCTAATCTCTGGAAGCTTACGGCCTCGCGAGTGCAGCTGATCACACCCGATACCTGCACCTGTAAGGAAGAAAGAAGACACAGTGAGTGCATCGGAACTAAGCCAGTATTCACAGTAGTCTTACAGACTCAGAAAAATATACTTACATACTTACCTCCTTGGTTCTGGAGTTCCGCTAAGGCATCGTGCAGAGCAGCCACACCGGAGCCAACATGCTGCTTCCAAACCGTGCACTTGCATCACCCGGGCTCTGCAAAAGAAAGAGAAGGACATTAAAACTCGGACAGCAACTACAGTGATCTAAAACTAGATCACACATAAAGGTCACATAAGGAAAGGGCACATAAAAGAAGGACTTACCTGGGTGCTTGAACTTTCGGATGCTAACAAACGCATAAAGCACCAGCAAGAAGAAAACTCATAGCAAATGGAAACTGCAGTCGTCGCCGCAGTGGACAACGAACCAGTGAAGAAACTTGGCTCGTACAGAAGTAACTGTGCCCCTGCTGAGAACAAGCAGGATGGAGAGCTTGTCTACTAAATCCATAAGGTGAGCAGGAGAAATACTTACCCAAAAACTTGAATCAAGGGAACCAGGGCTACCATTGGGTGAGAACCCATTTAAACATATTAACATACCAAAAATTATCCATCATAGGAGCAGTCCTGTTAGGAAGAGGAAGAGAGGAATTCAGAGAGGCGTAGAAGGACCAGACACTTCCCATGAAGCAGACGCCTCCGCAGAGACCAGGTGAGCGTAATAGAAAGCAAAGCCTCCTCAGCACCTCTGCCTGGGCGTCATGGAGACTTCAGGCACCGACCAGTTAGCCCAATTATTGGGGGAGTTACGAGCGGAGATGCACGCCGCCAGGCAGGAGACCATTGCTCTTAGGAGGGAGCTCATAGTGAACAAAGACCACACAGATGAACTGGCTAGACAGCTGCTCCAGACCCAAGCCGTCCAAGCCCCGCTGTCTGGAAGCGTTCTGTCAACCGCACCATCAAGAGTTACCCCAGTACAAGTAGTCCTGGCTGGAGCTGTACCTCTGGCCCCCGTCCAAGCGCTTTCTAGGCGATCCCAAGAAATATACCATATTCATGAATCAGTGTCGTTTCCACTTCCTCTGTAGGCCCGGGGCCTTCCCAAATGACCAGTCAAGGGTGGCGTTCGTACTCTCATACTTGGGAGGTAGTGCAGCGGATTGGTCTATTCCATTGGTTAACCAGGATGATCCCTTGCTACGAGACATTGGGGGATTCCAACAAGAATTTGAGAAAACGTTTGCACTGCATATTCACGATCAAGCCTTGAACAGCAAACTCCTGTCCCTACGGCAGGGCAGTCAGGATCTATTGACGTACATCGCTACCTTCAATAGACTGGTAGCTGAAACTGGCTGTCCAGAAGAGAAGAGGACCACGTTGTTCCATTGAGGTCTGCGAGGAGAGCTAATAGATGTCCTAGCCCAAGTAGTGAACCCTCCTGTGGCATGTGCAGAATTTATATATCTGGCAGTGCAGCTGGACCATATACTACAGGACCGAAAGATCGACCGGCCCGATCAGAAAGCCGTACGGTGTACGGACGCCCACTAGAAACTCCATCTCGACAAACAGAAATCCATTCCGGACCGATGCAAATCGGAGGGGTGCGGAACCCGCTTACCAAAGCGGAAATGGACAAAAGGAGGCATCAGCAGTTGTGTTTATATTGCGGAAAGCCTGGTCACTTCCTCTACGAATGCCCCGTAAAACCTCCTAGAAAGATAGTCGGAGCCATAGAAAAAGAAGATGTCGAACTGAACTCGTAAAACTGCCATGCCCGGCAAGCATAGAGGTCTGCTTGTCGAGCCGAGAGAAGGAAACGCAGACCTCGCACTTAGCCGTACCAGTGATCCTGATCAATCACCAACAACCATCTAGGATGCACGCCTTGGAGGCATATGTAAACAGTGGAGCAGTTGGTAATTACATAGAACAGGATCTGGCGAACAGGATAGGACTTCCCCTCTGCGAAAAGACAACAGCAGAGAACGTCACAACTGTAGATGGTACACAGATATCCTTTGGCCCCGTGACACATTGTACCGCAGAAGTAACTCTCCTTTGTCAAGACGGCCAGAGGGATGACATTGTCTTCGACCTCATCAATGCCCCCCACTTTTGAGTGATGCTGGGAATATCATGGTTGAAGATCCATAATCCCCAAATCGATTGGCGTGCAAAAAGTCTGACCTTCTCCAACGAATGTGCTTGGTCATGCTACAAGGTGTGTTCTCTTCATCAACAAGAGCGAAAAACACTTCCATCTGCAAAAGAAGTGATGTTGGGCTTAACGAGTATCTTACCGCAGGAACACATCGACTTTCAGGATGTTTTCCAAAAGGAACAAGCAAACACGTTTCCCCCTCACAGGCCTTATGACTGCCAAATCAACCTCATTCCTGGTGCTCAGATCCCATGCAGTCGCATATATGCCCTCGCGGAGCTGAGAAATTTCCACTTAAAAACCTACCTGGACCAGTATCTTTCAAATGTTTTTTTTGACCATCCAAGTCACCAGCAGCCTCACCCATCTTCTTCGTCCCAGAGAAGGACGGGGATTTGAGAACGTGTATTGACTATCGAGCACTGAACCAAGTAACGGTAAAAAAACGATATCCTATTCCCCTCATGCCGGAATTGCTGGACCAGGTCAAGGATGCTCAGATTTACACCAAGTTGAACCTCCGAGGAGCGTACCACCTAGTAAGAGTCCAAAAAGGAGATGAGTGGAAGACCGCTTTCCGTACTAAGTACAGCCTTTTCGAGTACTAGGTCATGCCCTTTGGGCTATGTAACGCTCCCGCCGTGTTCCAATTCTTCATGAACGATGTATTAAGAGAACTACTTGACCGCTGTGCGTTAGTTTACATAGACGATATTCTGATATACTGAGCCACTGAGCATGATCATGTCATCCACGTTAGAGCTGTCCTGGAAAAACTCTGACAACACCGGTTCTATGCCAAATTGGAAAAATGCTTCTTCCATGTGAAGGAAGTCGAATTCCTAGGATTTATCCTTACGCCACGAGGCATTCGAATGGACACCCACAAAGTGGATACCATACTTAACTGGCCATCTCCAACCTCTGTAAAAGGAGTTCACAGTGTGCAAGGATTCGCAAATTTCTACCGTTGTTTCATCACTGGATTCTCCCACATTGTTCATCCGATCACATCACTACTCCGTAAAAACCGGCATTTCCATTGGTCAGCAGAAGCTGAAGAGGCCTTCCAGATCTTGAAACAAAAATTGACCACAGTTCCGATACTATGTCATCCCCGACCTGATCTTCCATACGTTGTCGAAACCGATGCCTCCAGCATAGCCATGGGAACAGTACTATCGCAGAAGGATCCAGATACCGGTCAATTACACCCGGTGGCGTTTTGGTCACGCAAATTCACCGCCCCAGAGCTAAACTATGCCATAACAGACAAGGAGCTCCTAGCCATTAAAGCAGCATTCAAGGCCTGGAGGCATTATCTCCTGGTAGCCAGACATACAGTCACAGTGATCACAGATCATTGCAACCTACAATACTTGAAATCAGCAAAAGCCCAGTCATCTCGTCAACTCCGGTGGGCGCTATTCTTTGCCGAGTACGGTTACATCTTCACCTATCACCCAGGAGTGAGGAATGGCAAGGCCGATGCCCTATCTCGTATGGGTGAAGGGGAAGAGGCATATACCATCCCAGAACCAATGCCCATCGTTCCGGAAGAGAAAATCCAGGGCCTTATGGTAATCAAGTCTCTGGAAGATCTAAAGAACGGAATTCAGGGCCAGATGGACGAGAAAGCGTAACAGACCTGGTCAGCCAAGAGTGAGAAACACACAATTCATGACAGACTTCCATACTACCAAGGTCGTCTATACCTCCCAGACCAAAAGTTCCAAAACCAGATAATTTCCAGCTATCATGATTCTTTGGTGGAAGGACACCCAGGAATAGCCAAAACACTGGATAGGGTTAAGAGACATTATTGGTGGCCAACCTGGCGTAAAGATGTCATCCATTTTGTATCCTCCTGTGGAATCTGTGCACAAAACAAATCTCAGAAGCAGAATCATGCAGGTCTCTTACAACCCCTGGCTGTTCCACCTACGCCTTGGCATACCCTATCACTTGACTTCATCACAGCCTTACCTCCGTCCAATGGTTATAGTACCATCCTAGTCATGATAGACTTGTTCACGAAGATGGCCCATTTCATTCCCCTGAAGGGCTTACCAACTGCATCCACCCTGGCTAAAGTTTTCCTGGAACATGTCGTCCGTCTAAACGGATTCCCTTCCATCCTGATTTCTGACAGGGGAAGTCAATTTATCTCAAACTTCTGGAAAACAAAAAGCTGTGAACTCGTGCAGATCGATGTCCGTCTGTCCACTAGCCACCATGCTCAAACTGACGGCCAAACCGAGCAGACAAACCAGACACTAGAGCAATACCTCAGATGCATGTTGCACCAAACGGAGAGTACCTGGAAGGATATTTTATGGATCTGAAATATGCGTACAACTCAACTCACACTAGCACCGGGCAGAGCCGCTTTTACATACTATATGGGCGACAACCACGCACTTCAAACCTCGACCCACCTGAATCTCTCAGAATCACAGCTGTAACTAAAATTTGCAGACCAACACCGGAGTCAAGCCCCAATATACCAAGTCGGAGATGCAGTTTGGTTAGCATCTTGACATGTTCCAGTGAAAGGCGTACAAGCCTTCCACCCCAGATACCTGGGCCCCTACACCATCAAGGCAATAGTTAACCCTGTGGCGGTGAAATTAGTTCTACCTCCAACTATGTGTATCCACCCAGTGTTCCAAGTTTCACTCTTGAAACCGGTCCGACCCGGTACCCGAATCAACAGCCCTTCAGCGCCTGTGATAGTGGGCAACAAACCAGAATTTGAAGTCAAGGACATCTTGGACTCCAGGGTGGTTAAATCCACCCTCTACTATCTGGTTGACTTGAAAGGCTATGGGCCACAAGATAGAACATGGGAACCCGGCCACCAAGTCCATGCTCCACGTTTAATAAGACACTTTCATCAAAATCATCCAACTAAATCCAGACCGATGAATGGACCATCCTTGAGAAGGGCCTGGGTGGTGGGTGCTGTCATGATCTGTGGTTAAATACATAAGGAGAGCAGGAGAAATAATTCCCCAAAAACTCGAATCAAGGGAGCCAGGTCTACCATTGGGTGGGAACCCGTTTAAACATCTGAACATACCAGAAATTCTCCATCATAGGAACAGTCCTGTTAGGAAGAGGGAGAGAGGAATTTGGAGAGGTGGAGAAGGACCAGACACTTCCCATGAAGCAGACGCCCCTGCAGAGACCAGGTGAATATAACTCCCACTTAGCCCACATTCTATGCTCGGATCATTCGCACTCAAGCAAGCGCAAAGAGCGCCCTGCAATGAGCTACACACACATTCGAGTTATAAACATCATCTACGACTCGGGGAGACAATAAAGCCATGGCCTTCGGAAACGCTCATCGTGCAAACTTCAGATAACAGATGACACTGTGCGTATAGGAACTCTAAATGTCAAGGGCCTTAAATCACCTCAGAAAAGGTCCATACTGGCGAAAGCATTTCAGCAATCCAAAATAGACATCCTCTTTGTGCAGGAAACTAAATTTAAACGCAATGAAGAATTTACCCTGAGAGCTAGGAACTTTGGGGGGTACCTTGGGGGCCTCTGGGCCGGAAAAGAATGGTGGCGTAGGTATCCTATATCGCTCTTCCCTTGAGCTGCTAATAACACAGGCATACAGAGACCTGGGGGGAAGATTCAATATTGTGCAGGGTTCTATCAGGTCCAAAACTGTGACCCTATGTTTCACATACGCCCCAAACTCACAGCAACTAGTCTTCTGCAGGGAGCTCTTCCGATGATTAGATGTTGAAAGAACAGGTTCCCTAATCTCTGGGGGAGACTTTAACCTCAGCATGCACCCAGACTTAGACTGGAAATCTGACAGAGAAGGGGCCTGGCCCCCATCAGATAGGGGAGCCTTTCAGAACCTTATTGCAGAACACTTGTTGACCGATGCATGGCGAAACTTCCACCCGCGGGAAAAAACATACACGTTTTACCCCCCCCACATCTAACCTATTCTCCCGTAGACTATTTTTTTTTGGAGGGAGACCTAGAATACCTGATGAAGCATGCAACAAAAGAAGTCATTGGGTGGTCTGACCATGACATGGTTAACATAGACCTTGACATGGGCCGGGTAGGCCCATAGGAAAGCGGTGGACGTGTAATGACACTCTCTTTAAGGATAAACTATTCAGGGAATCGCTAGATGGGGAAATATGGGAATTTTTCAAAAGAAATGACACGGGAGACCTCCCCCACAACACAGTTTAGGAGGTAGCAAAAGCGACAATCAGGGGTCTGCTAATCGCACAAGGGGCCTCTGTAAAAAGAGTGAAACTTCTCAGAGAAACCCAAATCAAGCAAGCAATAAAAGACAAGGAAGCTGCTAGGGGAAAGGAGGGAGGCGATGCGCCGGGCCTCAGTGCAGAAATCAGGGACCACAGACGGGAATTAGGGGAGGTTTGGCAGGAGAAAGATTTTACCCACCTCAGATATGTCAAACAAAGTTACTTTGAGAAAGGAGATAAGGCACATACTCTGCTCGTGGCCAGACTCCGAAAGCAGAGAGCAGAGAGAGCAGTCCCCAGAATTAACTCCTCCACAGGAACTGCCCTGACCAACCCATCTGATATCACAGCATGGTTTGCTCAATACCACCAACATCTATACTCCACCGAACGCGATCTCCGTCGGGAAGTCACCACAGAGTTCTTAGACAATTTCACATTCCCCCAAATCCAAATCGTAGATCGAGACAAACTAAACATCCCGATAACACCCGACGAGGTAGACCACGCCATCTCACACCTGAAAGGGGTTCCGCCCTTGGAGCAGACGGGTTTACACCAACATATTACAAAAGAATGAGAGGAGCCCTTGCCCCATTCATAGCCCATTTGTATAATGACATCATGACCACAGGAGTCGCCCCACCATCATTCACAGAAGCCAGGATCATTGTTATTCCTAAGGAGGGTAGAGATAAGCTGCACTGCGGATCCTAGAGACCAATCTCTTTGTTAAATGTAGACGCGGAAATATATGCGAGTATCCTAGCTACTAGACTAAGCAAAGTCCTTCCCCAACTAGTCCACAACGATCAGGTAGGGTATGTCAAAGAGAGCCAGGGGGCTGACAATGTCTGCAAAACGCTAGACCTCATGGCCTCGATTGATTCACTAGAGGCAGACCCCAATCTGATCTCAGTAGATGAGGAGGAGATCAGGTGGAATGGGACTTTATTAAACAAATTCTGCATAGAGCAGGCCTGGGTCCAGATTGGGTTAGAGGCGCATGTGCCCTGTACACCAACACACGTTCTAAGGTTGTAGTAAATGGAGTAGCGTTGCCCCAATTTTCACTTACAAGAGGCACCAGGCAGGGGTGCCCTCTCTCACCATTGGTCTTCATACTAGTCATGGAACCCCTAGCCCAAAGCATCAGAAGCGACAGCAGGATAAAGGGCATGGCCAGAGGCGGCAGAGAATTCAAACTCGCCCTATTTACAGATGATGTTTTGGTCTACGTCACGAATCCCGAACAATCCATTCCTGCTCTCCTGGGAAAAATAGAGGAATATGGAGCCCACTCTGGGTTTCGTATTAATCGAAACAAAACCGTCGCTCTCCCCCTCGCAATAGCCACCCAACGACAGGCTGCAAATCCGGCACACTGGGGTTTGAAAGTCACACAAGACAGCATACGCTACTTGGGGATAACAATTACCAGACAACTTCACGACCTATACCAAGCCAATTATAAACCACTTTGGTCCAAGATCCAGCAGGACTTAGAAGGGTGGGAGAAACTAAAACTCTCCTGGGCAGGGAGGTTCACCTCAATAAAAATGAACATCCTGCCGCTGCACTTTTTCTCTTTCATTCCCTCCTCATCGCGACTCATTTCTAGCTGCAACAAAAAGCGCCCTTTTATCCTCCCTATGGGAGAGAAAAAAGCAAAGGATAGCCTATAGTACATTAACTCTCCCGAAAGAGAAAAGTGGCCTGGCGTTCCTTGACCTTCAGGAATATTATAAAGCTTTGCAGCTGAGAATCTTGGTAGACCACATCCGTGAAACAAAGACTAAACAATGGGTTCACCTGAAAAACGGACTTTTCAGCCTGGTAACGTTGGGAAAGTGGTTATGGGCTCCCCCCAAATCTATCCTGCGAAAAGCACAAGAGCATCCAGTTTTGTGGGTGCTGTGGCCAATACGGAACGCAAAAAACTCTAGCATGACCAGAATCACATCCTGGCCCTACCCTCATAGCTGCATCTGGGCCCCCCCATCAGGGACGCAATCATGGACCCTAATCACTTCCAACCACAATACGAACAAGGCCTCGTGAGGATAGGCCAAATGTGGAAATATGGGGCATTCCTAACCAAAGAAGAGCTACAAAACGCACAGCTAGGATTAACGATTAAACCTCTCCTATACTTGCAACTAAAGGGGGTCCTCACAGATTCGAAATGGAAGGACCAGCTACAACATCCCCTCACTGCCTTCAAAAAAATATTGAACACCCACAAAGGAACGAAAGGACTCACAACACAGATATACAAAGCTCTTCTAGACAGAGGCCACCTACCACCTCCATATACAAAAAACCGAAATGGGACCTGGCCCTATGAAGGGAGGATAATCATGAGGGGTTGGAAGCAATAAACAGGGCGGTCTGGAAATCATCCATCCCAATGCAATAAAAAATGCACAACTGTAGAATCCTAACCCAGTGGCACCTGACCCCAAACACCTGACCAAGATGTATGTGGGCATCTCCCCCTACTGTTGGAGAGGATGCACCCAAACAAGCACCTATTGGCATCAGTTGTGGAGCTGCCCCCACATACAATCATACTGGAAAGAGATCTTGGGATGGATTCACCAGATAGAGGGCATTTACAGGGATCTCGCTCCTCTCTTGGTGCTATTTGGGATTGAACAAAGGGAAGAGCAGTACTTGGTCCTCCCCCACCTGCGAGAAACTTGCACCTAGCGGCTCGCGCATGTGCTACGATAAAATGAAAAGCAAGCACCCTTCCCACTAAAATAGAATGGCTACGCAAAGCTAAGGAGATCTATGAGATGGAAAGCCTCACAGCACTGCTCATGGAATCCCACACACACATCGACTCTCAATGGCTCCCCTTCCTAGAATTTTTTGGAGAAACTAACACTACGACCTGACCAGTTCTGCGACTGCTGAGAACAATAGCAAGCTGAACACTGCTGATAATGGCAATATGGGACAGCGTCACCACAGCTCCTGTTAATCCATGACCCGCCTTAGCTAGCCAAATATCCCACAGTGTCTTTGTCTTTACTTATCTTTCTATGAGTCTGGGCCTATCTCCTTTATGATCCTTACCAACTGGCACAACACAGCAAACCCATAATTCTAAGCCACTCAGGGAGGGGGGAGAGATGAGATCAGGGGTTCTGAATTGTTTCATAATGTTCTAAAATGTCAAAACTTCACTATGCTGATCACTCGAAGAATTGGTCATATTACAGTTCACAGCGTTGTACATGTGCCACACTTGTTGATCACAACAAAAATACATATATAAAAAAATAAAACTAATACAGATGACGAAAGATCATTTCTTATAAAAGAACAACCAAAGATAACCACAATATATTTCATCACCAATGTACATAAGGAATTTCAAAGCCTACCAGAGGTTAGACCAATAGTCAGCAGGATCGGGTGGGCAAATGAAAACATGCCCAAATATATTGACATTATTTTAAGACCAGAGGTTTATAAACTTGAATCATATATAAGAGACACAATGCACGTCCTTGAGAATTTGGAAATAATTGTGTGGAGAGATAATTTCATATTGGCCACGATGGATGTGAAAGCGTTATATACATCTAATTATCATGATTTAGCAATAGCCACAATTTATCACTTGTATCAGAATAAATCAGCTTCTTACTATTACATGTGGAAATGTTAAAGGAGATTTTGGAATTTACATTGAAATACAATCTATTTATTTTCAATGACAATTTATATCAACGGAAAAGAGGTATAGCCATGGGACCATGCTTTGCACCATCACTTGCCAATCTATTTGTCGGGTGAATTTGAAAGTAAACATGCAAGAACTCATCCAGTCTTGTGTAACAAAGTGGTTAATTGTTTATGCTATATCGATGACATTTTGATAATTTGGGATGTAACACAGGAAGAATTTGAATTTTACAATAGCTATTTCAATCATAATAATTTCAGCTTGCAAAGTCACATTAGAAATGAGCAGAGAATGTATACATTTTTTAGATTTACGTATCTATATGAAAGATAATGGAATACAAACTAAGACATACAAAAAAAAGGCTGAAGTTGATGTAACATACCATGCAAAGAGTTTCATTATAGAAGTACCATTGGTAATATTGCAAAGAGTTCTCATTATAGAAGTACCATTGATAATATTCTGATGGGTGAATTCACTAGAACCAAAAGGAACTTTGGTGAAAATGGCAATTTCATACAGGAACGCAAAATGATAGAAGACAGGTTCCTAGACAGAGGATATTCCACCAAATCTATTTCCAATGCACAGAAAAAGATCATGAGCAAGACACATTGAGACTTACTTGGAAAGAACGAAAAACGAAGGAAAATCCAGACATTGTGAGAATGATCACCCATTACATGAACGAGAACCAAGTGGTCCAAAAGATGTTTAAGATACATTGGTATCTTTTGAATTTAGATGTGGACTTCCCAAAATATATTTCTGAAAATCCAGTATTTGTATACACTAAAGCACCCTCACTTAAATCTATATTAAGTCCAAGCTTTATGTGTACTATGAAGAATGAATCAGAAACACATAACTCTTAACGAGCCAACCGATCAAATGTTTCTTTAAATGTTCACATTGTAATATGTGTAAAGCATGCTCTTAACAACATTCAAAGGTATATTACTCAGGACAAACATGAAATTTGGAATCTGAGACAGCATTAACTGTCGGACCAAATTTGTAGTTTACATCATTGTCTGTGTTTGTAACAATCTTGATATTGGAAGTACCATCAGAGAATTGAGAGTGCAAATCAGAGAACATCTGAACATGCTAACAATATCAGACAGCAAAATTTCCATTGGACGAGCATTGGCTCAAAAATCACCAGATGGACAACAAGGAGGAAGTTGCATTTTTTGGAATCATTCACATACCGGAGGACCTACGTCTGGGTGATCGAGAAGCCATTTTACAACGACAAGAAGAAGAATCATCTGTGCCCTGTGAACTACAGTTCACAGAATAAACAGTGATTATGAAATGCACATGTTCCTTTAAATAGTACTGCTTTTCATTGAGAAGATCTAAAACACAATTATTTGCTATAAAATGCTCTTCTTACAATGATTAATATGAAGTATGAATTATTTGTTAATATATATGTAATCAAGTTTGAAACATGCCTAGACATTGACAATGAGGCAGCGGGGACATAGGGGACTAATATATACCAGACTGATCTCATACTTTCAAGCAGATACACTTCTATTAGCCTTAGGAAGGATAATACATATGGTCATATTTATCCACTTTATATCAATATACACTATAAAAAAAAAAATATTCTAAATAATTGTTGATGTTCTACATATGTTCACTTAGTATTTTGCACTACTAACATTAAGTAGCAAAGATGGGTTACTAATGAATATTTCAAATGAAATAGAAGGGCACATCAAAAGGTAATCTTAAGTATGATCGTGCAATGTTTTGACAATGCAGATGATTACGCTTATGACGTGTGACATCATTATTATAAATATAAAAACAAGATGGCGACGGCATTTAAACACCCAGAACGCAGGTATACTGAAAGATTTTGGGAGAGCAGAATTGAATTATCTTGTAAGGTTAGTAGATACCATGGGACTTACGCAATTCTACTTTTCTGGGATACTAGTTAATCATTTCCCAACAAATAGACAAGAACCATCAAAAGTAGTACATCTTATTTAAGGAATGTTTAGAGAAGTCTTTTCAGGTATGTGAAATTGTACAAAATAAGATCTTGAAGTGAAGACAACATATTCATGGCGAAGGAATAGAGAATAGAAATGCAGGAAAAAACAACAAGAATTTGAAAATGTGCATACTGACCTAGAAATAACCATAGAATGGATCTGTAAATCTTACATCTCACCATGAATATGAATTTCAAATGAGAAAATAATACTGGAAGTTTGAACTTACATACCAATAGGATTTGGTAAGCCATGTATGTGATCAATAACTATACAATTGAACATTAGAAATGAATTGTGATTGTAATCTTCCCATCCTATTTTTTCTGTTTTCTTCCCTTCTCATTAGCATTTTGAATTGGTGCACAGCTGGAATCACTCATGGAAATGCAATGTGTTGTGAATTGATTTTGAGACTAGGTTAGAAAAGGAACCCACTGATTGTCATCTATATATGTAAAAAGTGTGATTTTGTATGGAAAATAGTCTTGACAAAACTCTGAGGTGAAACACATGCATGTGCACGATTTGGCTTGTGTCAGCATCTGGCTAGCATTTGGAGAAATGCAACAATACATTTTAAATAATTATTTTCAATATTGATTGTGTTTTGGTTTTCTGGTTCTTAGGACCCAGCGCTCAGTGCCTAATTGACCACTATGCTTTAAGGTATAAACACCAGTGAATCCTGGTAAATGGCTATTTTGAGCCATATGGAAGGCATATTGTCATTCACGGAAATATTAACAAGGGCGTGTGGTATAATCATATTTTAAAATGTGCACTGCTATAGATTGAGAAATTCACATCAAGAAAGTGTATTGCAACAAATTGGAAACACACACTTATTTGCAGGTAAAATCTAATAATAACCAAAGGCAATTAACTTTGGGTGAGGAAGACATCTACAATTGTATGCAAAACTGCGATCATCGGGAGGGCCAGGACTGGATGGTTTATCGAATAGGGTAAATAAGGGAAATCCATTATTATGGTCTTGAATATTGAAGAAGTTATTTGATAAGATTCTTAAAACTTATTGTATACCAAACTCCTGCAACGTGTCCCATGTGTTACCCTTCTATAAAAAGGGTCCACACACTGAGCCAGCGAACTGCAGGCTATTAGCCATGTTGGACATGTCAGGGAAAGTATTTTGTAACTTATCACTGAAAAAAGTAAGAATATGGGTGGTGGAAGAAAGTAAGTTACTCCCGTACTATAAAACAGGGTTCTACTCAGGCTTCAATACCACTTATAATACCAAGCCACTTTTATTCATTTGCATTTATATAGCACACATGCGGCCCAGAGGGATTGTGGCACTGTTACATTGGGCTTATTTGGTTACAACATAAAACATGAGCGACGGATTGCTGGTGAAATATTGAGCAGTGAAAAACAAGACAAAAGGTACATGGTTACATTGACAATATACAGGGTTATAGTGAACATTACATGGTAACTGATTCTACTGGATCACAGGTTACAGGGGAGCCAGTTGAATCAGGAGTAGTCATGCACTGGACACCGTGGTGCGCAGGAGTCATGGTGTTCTTAGTTGAAAAGATTGATTTCAGAGATTTACAGAAGGCTGCGTGGGATGTTTCATTCCTTAAAGTAGTGGGTAAGGCATTCCAATTTTTGGGAACTAGAAATAGGAAGCTAGACCCTCCAGCTTTAGCTCTTTTGTAAGAGGGGGATGATGAGATGGTTACAGTGGTGGAATCTCTTTGGTCTGGTGGAGGTGGCAGTAGCAATTTCTTCGGAGAGATATGTAGGGGCTGATCGTGAAAGGCACTTGTGAGTGATGGCTAGGGTCTTAAAGAGTATGGAGCTCTCTGACTGGGAGCCAATTGGCATCCTTCTTTGCTTGGGAGATGTGTTCCCTTTTTGGAATGCTTCGTGCAGCTCTGAGGGCATTATTCAGAATTATTTTCAGCCTGTTGAGGTTTTTAGCTGAGGTGCCAAAACAGGACATTGCAATAGTCTGGTCTAGTCCTAATGGTTGCTCTGGCTATTGCTAGGCAGGTTTTGTCAGTTAGGTATGGTTTGACTGCATTGATGATTTTGGTGGTGAGTGTCGCTGAGGAGGCAATGGCACTAACTTGGCGCGTCATGGAGAGGGTAGAGTCAATGTAAACCCCAAGATTTTTGACTGCTGGTGAGACCGAGATTTGGGTGTTCTCAATTTTGAAGGACCTATAGAGCGGATAAAACCTGTTTAGGGTATCTTTGGGGCCTAACACGAGAATTCCCGTTGTGTCTCCATTAAGACACAGGCCGTTAACAGCCATCCAAGCTTGAATGGTGGTGTATGTATTAGCCAGTGTCTCAGAGTCTTTTTCATAGGTGCCAGTGAGAGGGAGGAGGCCTTGTGTATCATCAGCATAGTTAGGGACTGCGCAGTGTATTGTGGTAGGTGCATCACTGGCCTGATCTGAGAACACTTTCATGACTCTCCCTTCCAGGAAGGAAGTGATCCAGGATATGGATTCATCAGAGAATTGGGCGACCTCCCTAAGTTGTTTACAAAGTGTCTTGTGATCGACAAGATCAAATGCTGCTGACAAGTCAAGGAGCAAGAGAAGCGCCGGCTTGCCTTCATCTAGAATTTCTCCTTGTTGGTTCTTCAGGTCCAGTAGTGCGGATTCTGTTCCGTGACCTCGGGGTAGCCTGATCGTCTTTTACCTAGGATGTTGATGCGTTTCATTAATGCTAATGCGTTGGTCTCTGTTATATCTTTGAATGAGAAGCAGGTTTTGTCCTTGGAGTCCAAGTTTTTTTCAGGTGAGGTGGGTAATGAGGATTCGGGCAGAGCCTTATAGTTTGAGCTAATTTTTGCCTGTAGGAGCTCTATTTTGTTTAGCATGACAGTTTGTACGCTCGAGCACCAAGTTTCATCTTTTATGAGTTCTAGTGTGCTAGTGGAAGGGGTTGCGAGTTCTTTGAATATAGCAAACAATTCTTTAGATTCAGATTTGGCTAGCCTTTTTATATATAGGCATTGTAAAGCTATTAATGATTTGTGCAAAGATCTGGATTTGCATCTCTATTTAGTATTTGTACATTTCACAGCAGCTTTCGATACTATCAATAGGTAGCTGTTGTGGAATAAATTTAGGAGATGGCGATTGCCTGAATCTTGGCTAAATGTAATCATACAGTTTTATAGTGCCACATCCAAGTGCATTCAACTCAACACTGCTGGTGAAATAATTCAACCGATTTGTACTAACAGTGGTTTAAAACATGGGTGTGTGCTGGCACACCTGGTATTTCATTTATATCTAGCAGGTAGGGATATTGACTGGCAGGGAGAGCTTCAGGCAAACTATTGGAAATCGAAAAAGGAGATCACCAAGAAAGCTTACGAATGGGATTGGATAAAAAATAGCACACATTTAGCCCAAGTAAAGTAATTACAGTAATATTCCCAGCAAAGATGTCCTTACTTGATGCCAGGATTTCCACAAATTTTGAACCTGGATTGGGAGTAAAAACCTCGAATCTTCCCTAGCGTTGCACCACACTCAAATTCGAGTTACATTTATTCTATTTATTGCTTCTCTTCTGACTTATAACTCCATTGTTATAAATACTTTTCCGGATCTTGCCTTCAAAGTTCCACACAATTTAAGGTTTATTTTCAACGTTGTTTTCCAAATAAACAATAACTTTTTTTTCGCCTTTTCTGGATTTCACAACTAATTAAAATTGTAGAGTGTTAGACCTAGGCTAAAGCCAGTCAAAGCTGGCTAATAGACAGAGGTAACTCCTATTTGTTTAGGGGGAGGATTTTGGAGATCTACTTTTTTTTTTTAATAATTCTGTTTATTACGTTTTAGTAACACAAACAACAAAACAAACATGAATCAAAGGCATACATCAGATCATGGTAGCAAGGCAGTTTTCAAAAAGCAAAGCAAAAGGAACCCATTCGGGTCGAGAGCCATCAGGCATTTGTGGGATAGGGCAGGTAACCAATGTTAACAACAGTACATGTCTATTTGCAACGGCAGATTTCAGTTAGCGTCCAACCATTTACCCCATATTTTTCTGAATTTGCGGGGGCAACCCCGTGCATTATAAATCCGGCGCTCCGAGGCCGCGCATCTGTCCAGCTCATTGCTCCAGCGGTTCACGGATAGAGGGTCGGCAGAGCCCCAGCTAGCCGCGATCAATCTTTTGCCTGCCCCAAATGCCAGTGCCAGAAATATTTTTTCATATTTCGAGAGATCCACTTCACCTCGGATTCCCAGCAGTATCATTTTGGGGTCCCTGGGGATTGTTGTCGCCAGGGTGGCTGCGATCTTGTTGATACAGTTCTCCCAGAAGACCTGTAAGACTCGGCAGTCCCATAACATATGGTAAAACGTGGCAGGTTCTGTTTTGCACCTGAGGCATGTCCCGTCTTCCAGTCCCCCCCATTTGGCCATGGCAGTGCGTGAATAGTATGTGCGGTGGAGGATCCTCAGTTGTATAAGCCTGAGCTTGGAGTCTATGCCTATTTCTCTAGGGAACATCAATGCCTCTACCCAGTCTTCTGGTTCCATTTGACCTATGTCCTTTTCCCATTTTTCTTTGAGCCCATCTAGCTGCGTCACCCCAAAGGAGTTAAGGGCTTGATAGAGCGTGGAAGTGACCTTGGTGTCAATGTATTGCGAAAGGATGTTGGTCTCAGTGGGAGTATAGGGGGGTATGGTTGTCGTATCAGGGAATTGGGTGCGGATGGCGTGGGCCAGTTGCGCATGTCGAAACCGGTCCATGGGTGCGAGGTCGAATCGCTCTTGCATGGTCTCAAAGTCAAGGAGGTGGCCGTCCTGTATCACATGCGCTAGTGTGTGTATCCCTTTCACGCACCAGTGACCGAAGGGGCCCATCTTTACAATTTCCGGGAGGAGTGCGTTGTGCCATAGGGGTTGGGATAGTGTTGGTCTACCTTTCCAGCCTATTAGTTTGTGCGCGTCCCGCCAGGCCCTGCAAATGTGGCGTGTCATTTTGGGTAACAACGGGGGTTGGTCGTGGGTGGCGTACAGAGTCTGTAGTGGGGTTAGTGGGGTCATGCTCTCTATTTCAAGGCGGATGTGGGGGAGTGTGGGATCTGCGTGTATCCAGTCGTTTACCACCCCAATCTGGGCTGCAAGGTAATAGGTGCGTATGCATGGTAGACCGATGCCTCCCTCCCACACTGATCGCTGTAGCGTTTCAAGGGCGATCCTGGGTTGTTTCCCTCCCCACAGCAGAGTGCGAAGGCGTCTGTCTATGAGTGCGAAGGTGTCTCGGGGGATGGCAAGGGGGGCGTTTTGAAGTACATACAACAGTCTGGGGAGGGTCAACATTTTGAATAGCGCCGCTCTGCCCATTAGTGATAGTGGGAGTGATTGCCAGTGGGAGGTGTCCCTATTGAACCGGTCAATTATTGGTTGTAAGTTGAGTTGCAGGAACCCACCCAGTGTCGGGTCGAGTCTTATGCCCAGGTATTTGAGTTCTCTAATGGAGACGTGATATGGGCAGGATTCAGGGATCGCAGAATCGTCTCCCTGGACCGGGAAGTAGATGGTTTTGGTTTCGTTAACCTTAAGGCCTGCAAAGCGCTGGTATTCTCTAAGGATGCGGGAGACAATCGGGCAGGAAGTGCGTGGGTTACTGAGGTATATGAGGAGGTCGTCCGCGTAGAGGGATAGTCGGTCCTCCCCCCGCCCCGGCCAGGCGAACCCTGACCAATTAGTGTTAGTTCTAAGCTCAATTGCGAGAGGTTCTATGGCCAAAAGAAAAAGCAGCGGGGAGAGGGGGCACCCTTGTCTCGTACCACGACCCAGGGGAAATGATCGAGAATACCTGCCGTTCACCCTTACCGTGGCCTCCGGTTGTGCATACAGGAGTTTAACCCACGATATAAACGTTTGCCCCAAGTTCATCCGAGCCATGATTGCCCACAAAGCCTCCCATTCTACAGAGTCAAATGCTTTTTCAAAGTCTACTGCCAGGAGGGCCAGTGGGGCTGGTATTTCCTTGGCTCTGCTTAGCGCCAGCTGAACTCTGCGCAGGTTCATGCGGGTGGATTTGTTGGGCATGAATCCGCATTGGTCGGGGTGGACCAGGGTCTCTATAACTTGCAGCAGTCTGTTGGCTAGTGTTTTTGTGAGGACCTTGGCTTCGCCGTTGATCAAGGATATTGGGCGATAGGAGGCACATTCCTCCGGGGGTTTCCCGGGCTTATGTATGACGATTATGCATGCTTCCTGAGGTCCGGGGGGAGTGACCCCAGCTCTTTGCTGCGTAGAAACATACGGTGCATGTGGGAGGGCAGTGAGCCGCCAAGGCATTTCCATGTTTCTGTAGGGAACCCATTAGGACCCGGGATCTTCCCAGGTTGGAGCTGTGCGAGCGCCTCTTGCACCTCGGTGACAGTGATTTCGGCGTTCAGGAGGTCTGTTTGGCGCTGAGAGAGCTTCGGGATCTCGATCTGGTCAAGGTAACATGCGGGTTCGGAAGACTGGCTCTCGGCCGGTGGAGTGTAGAGTTTCTCATAGTAGGCGGCGAATGCCGCAACAATGTCCGAGTCGTCTGTGAGGAGCGTTCCGTCTGGAGATACAATTGCTCGCACATGTCCCTTGGCCTGTTCGCGCCTTTCCAACCAGGCCAGTGTCTTATTCGCCTTGTCGCCTCGTTCATAGATTTGGCTCCGGACTAACTGATGGGCTATTCGTGCATTGTCTAGAGCCAGGTTGCGAAGGGCCTCTTGTGTTGTAATCAGATCCTCCTTCGCTTCTTGGGTGCAATGTTCTAGGGTTCGCCGTTCGCACTCCAGGACACGCGCTTCTGCCTCTTTGATCTTTTGGGCTTGTCGTCTTTGGTAGGCCGAAACTTCCGAGATAACTTCCCCGCGGAGGACAGTCTTATACGCCTCCCAGAGTGAGATCGGGCAGTCCACTGATCCTTCGTTGTTTTCAAAATATTCTGTTGTCTTCTTTTCCAGTTCCTCCGCAATTTCGGGGAGACGTAGGTGATACGTGTTCAGGCGCCAATTACGATCCGGACCACGGCCGGAGTTCTTCATGGACAATAGGAGCGGAGAGTGGTCAGAAATACCTCTTGCGAGGAATTCCGCGTCAAGGATCCTGTGCTGTATTTTGCGGGAGATGAAGGCATAATCGATTCTGGAGAATGACTTATGGACGCCTGAGAAGAAGGAGAACCCAGCCTCGTTGTTGTGGAGCGAGCGCCATGCGTCCGTCATACCCAGAGCTTCGGCGAACATGGCGAGTGGTGTGGGGGCAGGGCAGGTACCTGACCTCCTGTGAGATCTATCGACTGCAGTGTTCATTACTTCATTAAAGTCCCCGCCAATCACCCATACATCGGTCTCATCTTCTAGTAACCGGCTCTGTAGCTCGGAGAGTAGTTCTTTCGTCTGTGAGGGAGGTGCGTAAATTGCAGCGAGGCCCCATTTCTCGCCCCAGATGTCAGCCAGTATCATAACATAGCGGCCCCGGCGGTCGGTCTTGACCTTCCTGACCTGCAGGGGGACTCGCATGTGAACCAGGATCATCGTGCCCGTGGCTCCCGTTGTGAATCCAGCCTGGTAGGCGTGGGAGTAGTTGGATCTTTTGAAGAAGTTTGTGCTCGTACCAAGCAAATGCGTTTCGTTTAAAAGGGCTATATCGGGCGAGTAACGGTTAAGGTACTGGAGCACTAGTCTTCGCTTTATGCTGGAGCCGAGGCCGTTGACGTTCCAGGAGAGCACAGTTACCTTGTTGGAGTTCATTCTATCTGCGTGGGGCGCATATCTGGACATCGAGGATCAATGGTAGTCTTGTGCACTCGAGAGGTGTATGGCGCTGTACTTTCGGGGGAGACGTCCGGGGGTCGTCTCGGGTTGGTATATCTGCTGCCTGGATGATGATTATGTCTGTGGTCTTGCCCATAGACAGTATTTGATTCCCTTGCCAGTGCTACTATGTGTCTCGCCTTCTTGTTTCTTGATTCGGTTTCTTTACAGACCTTGAATTCCCCCCCACCCTGTACTTCCCCCCCAACTGGGAGCACCTGTCGCCCAAACATTGAACCTATAACTTTATAAACTTCTTCGGGATAACCCGGCTGTGATAACGCGCGCGCAGCCTTAGGGGCGGCGGCCGCTAGGTGCGCATTTCCATTCTACCAATCTGCAGTTTGGGCCCCTCAGTACCGGGTATTCATCCTTTTTCCGTAGGGGTCCTTGACGCGTCGTCGTCCGCATCGGACGGGGGTGAGGGGGCGAGGGTCTCCCAGGTCGGGGTCGCTGCGCGGGTGGGCCCGGTAGCACGCGTCTCCCGCTGGGGTCCGTGAGGACATGAGTTTCAAGCCAGTCCCATGCATCTTTGGGGTTGTAAAACAAGTGAGTAGCGCCCTCATACTGGACTTTTAGCAATGCCGGGAAGAAGAGGGCATATTTGATGGATAGTGACTGGAGCTTCCTCTTGACGGAGTCAAAGGACTGGCGGGCTTTTTGGACTTCTTTCGTGTAGTCAGGATAGAAACCGACCTTGTAGCCGTTGTATGTGATCGGGCCCATGGCCCTTGCCATTTGTAGGATCGCATCACGGTCGCGATAATTCAGTAGGCGTGCAATCATTGTTCTGGGCGGGGCCCCCAGTATAGGTCGGCCGGTGGGGACTCTGTGTGCCCTTTCCACCGAAAAGAATTTGGATAGCTTCTTCGGTGCAAAGATATGAGTGAGCCAATCTTCTAGGAAGAGTTCTGCGCTGGGGCCTTCCTCTTTCTCTGGTATACCGAGGATCCTGAGATTATTGCGTCGCGCCCTCCCCTCACTGTCTTCGGCGCGGTTTTCCAGTTGGGTCACTTTTTGGGCAATCGCAGTGAGCTGTTGTTCCATGCGATGGACCGCATCTTCAGTGTTAAACACCCTCTGTTCCGCTTCCCCCACCCTGGTCGACAAGTTGCGGAGGTCCTGGCATATAAGGGACACCTCAGAGGATAGGCCACCCATTTTAAGTTCCAAGGACGTCCTTGAGTCCCCAATCGCTTTCATAAGATCTGACAAAGAGATAGGAGGGTCTCTGAGTTCTCCAGGGTTACTCTCTTCTTCTGGGGGTTGAGGCTCGCGCGGGGACGGGGCCCCCACGGTGTAGAGATCCATCTTGCTCTGTAGCGTTTGCCTCTTGGTTTTCTCCTTTCCCATGCTTCGGTCGGGCTCTATGTCGTTGGGATCTGGCTGCTCTCCCTCGGGGCAGACGAGTGTGTATAGGGCGCGCAGGGTGCGCACTGCGAGCCGCCGCCAAATTTACTTTTGGGATGGCCGCAGTGTCGTCGCTCAGCCTCGCTTAGTGGCTTGGTGTATAGTAGGGATGTCGTGGGGAGGACTGTGCCCCTGTTCTACCGTTGTTGTGGGCTGGCCATCGCCTGTCTCCACTACATAGGGTGGCCCTCCGCGAGTACTGCGTTTCGGGCGATGATTTAAGCCACTCGGGGCGGTCACAAGAGAGGGGCAGGGCAGTTCCGCCGTTTACGCCAGGTCTTGGGGTCCACCTTGGACCGGGGGGGGTTCCCCGCACTCTCAGTGTAGCTGCGTTTGTGGCTCGTGGGTCTATGGTGCAGCTGTGCACTGTGTCTTCTGCAGCAGGCTAGTTGCCAAAAGGGGTCGCGGGGGGGGGGGAAACAAAGCAAAACATCCACCCCCCACACCCGTGTACCTTGCCGCGGGTGCCTCTGGTTGCAGCTTGTCTTCCCTCAGCGGGGGAGCGGGTATTGTAGTCTTGCTGATGAGGAGGCCCCGCTGGGAAGGCTGGCGATGCAAAGACTCTTGTGGATCGGGAGGTGTGTGGGCAGCCGTTGTCTCGCCCGGAGAGCGCCACGGGATCTTGATCCAAGCGTCGGCCTCGCCTGGGAGCCACAGCGAACTCAGCGTATCCGGGGGGGAGGAGCGATCCTCTTCTCCCGCCCGCGCCGCAATGGCCGCGAGTCATCCGCCGGCGGTCCGTGGGCTGGTTCTGGCGTCCCCCGCTCCGGTTTTTCTTCGGAGTGCAGCGTCAGGGGCTCTAGTGGATCCGCCACCGTTGGCGGGCGGTTGAGGCGAGATTGGTTCTCGTAGAGTGGAAAAAAAAATCAGGATAATAGTAGCGGCCGCCAGGAGCCGTTGATTTTAGTCCCGCATGCGTCGCGCGCGCATGCGCAGTCGGAGATCTACTTTTAATTATATATTCGTGAGCTCCATTGTGTGATCTGAGCTTGTTGTGTGATCTGAGTAGACCAATACGGATCAGGAAGATCCTTACATCAGAAAACCACCCCCCCTCCCCCTTTTTTGATCCCAACACCAAAAAAGGATTTTTTATGGATAGGGGAATGGAGCTCACGAATATGTAATTAAAAGCAGATCTCCAAAATCCTCCCCCTAAACAAATAGGAGTTACCTCTGTCTATTAGCCAGCTTTGACTGGCTTTAACCTAGGTCTAACACTCTACAATTTTAATTAGTTGTAAAATCCAGAAAACGCGAATAAAAAAGTTATTGTTTATTTGGAAAACAATGTTGAAAATAAACCTTAAATTGTGTGGAACTTACTTGATGCCAGCCAATTATCTTATGAGTAAATTTATCTTACTATTGCGATTCAACCTGCTTGGACGAAGATACCTAAACAAATGAAAACATGTAATTTCTTTCAAAATGAACTTGAGTATACTGGACATTTGTTGACACATTGCACAACTTTACTCACATTTTATCATGAATTTTATCAGAAACATGCTAACGGTATGAATACAATCGACTCACTTGAATTTCGGCATTATATGATTTCAGGCAGTTCTATTGTTTTCTCTAATAATATATTTGGATTATGGAAGGTGATATCACAGATCTTTCCTTTAGACACTATATTAAGAATGTTTAAGAATCCCCAAACATAATAGCGTTACATATTGACTTTCAAACATGGATTTTAAACTGTTATCAGTTGTCAACCTGTTTATTATATCTTGTATTCATGATGTTACATTTTTATGAAAAGTATTATTCTGTTGTTAGGGTTGTAGTATGTTGATGTAGAAGGTTAAATGGTTTAGCTACATACACCTAAATAAATTAAAACAAATATATTAAATGTATATATACTGGAAATAGATACTTTCTGATGACTATGGACAGAGGTTCGATTATTAAGACTTTTGACTCCCCTGAAACAAAACAATTCACGATGGATGAAATTAGAGGTACAATTGTACTGCTAAAGATTGCCAAGGAGTGGGGCTCATTGTGACTTTGCCAGTATCCTGGTGGTAAATCTGCCAGGATACCAGCAAATGGTAATATCATTACCGACACTTGGTCCGGCGGTATTCCCCATTCCATAGAGTACCATTGCCTGTAATAACAGTGATTTAAACTTGTAGTTGACTCGTGCTGAATAGTGTGGGTATACGTTAATACCATCACATTAATTCCACACCGGCCAACTCGTGTCCGGACAAAGTGCTGGTATACTTATTTAAGGCAGAACCAGATATTTCGACACCTATTTTTTAATGCCTCTTTAATGCCATCCTAGCTGAGTTAGCTGTGCAAAATTCCGGAACCCAAGGGGAGATTAATCTGTTATACAAAAAGGGATGGCCCAACGACCCAGCCAATTATTGTCCAATCTTTTTTTTGGATGCAGTAGGGAAAGTGTATGAAAGAGTGGTCCTCAAGGGATTACTAACATGGGTTGAGGAAAACTGAGTAATTAATCATCTCCAGGTGAGCTTCCGAAAAGGCCTCAGTACAACTGATCAGGCCATCTGGCTCTTTATACTTCAACAGAAATATGATGTACTTAAGAGGTTATGCCTATATGTAGTCTTCATTGATTTGAAGACTGAATTTGCTGGAGTTTCAAATAGTACATTGCGGGATGCTTTGATTGATAAAGCCATACACGATGTTAACGCTTGTATATTGACAACAGATCTGTTGTATGTTGGGTCCTAACTGGGGTATTAACCTCCTCTATAAAAACACAGAAGGGTGTCAGGCAGGATTGTGTACTGGCTTACATCCTTTTCTGTATCTTTATCAACAGTCTGGTAGATAAGATGCTACAATTCCAGACTGATACCCAATGGTAAGGCCCTGAAAAAATCCCACTTGTACTGTTTGCGGACGATGCCATATTGATTTCTACTAACCCTGTGGTTTTAAAGAAGCAACTTGTGGTTTTCAGCGACTGTTGTAAATCCAATGGCCTCAAAATAAATATATCAAAGACTAAAGTGATGAGTTTCCACCTCCCACAAAGGCAACCCAGCAGGCTGGTATTACATTTGGACGGACAACATTAGTCACAAAGAGTGATTGTTTGGGATTAAGGTTAAAAAAATAATTGCAAGCGGGTAGATCAACTTGAAAAATCTGACTTGTCTCTCGAAACAATAAGTAATGTGATTGCAGCATTTGCACATACACATTGTAATGGTGCTTTACTTCCATCTTTGGAGATTTATAAATTGCAGGCAAGGGCAGATGCATCATATGGTGCGGAAGTATGGGGTTTTCATAAGATGGTAAACCCAACAATTAAAGAAAATCAATTCCTGAAAAGTCTTGAATATACCCAAAAGTCAATCTAATTCCCAATTTCTTCTTGAAACAAACATTAGAAATAAAACGGATGAAATAGAAATTGAATCATTTCTCTGTTGAATATGTCTGTGGATGTTCCCTGTTCAAGTGAAGTACAAGGAGGTGTTTCTCGTTTTACTGTTACAGGAAGGTGACCCATCTCTCCTCTGGTGCATAAGAAACGTGCTGACTTCACTAAGATTACTGCAGCTTTGCCAAAACCCAGGTGACATTAATCGAACAACAAAATCCATGCTGAAGGGAGCATATAATATCTATGTCGAAGCGCCATATGATCACTAGGTCATACGTCGTAAGTATTGGGCTAGCAAGAAGGAACTTGGACATGAGGAGTACCTTGACCTCATTAACACTACATTTTCCCGCTGAGTGTATATACAGTTCTGTTTTTTGCTCACTTCTTTTAGGCCATTTTAAGCATCCTATAGTGTTAAATCCTGATATCTGTCCCAGTTGCAGAGAAGTGGGAGAAACTGTACTACACTTTTTGTTTCTCTGCCATAGTTATGCAGCACTTCACCTAATATATCTGAAACCTGTGTTGAGAAACAATCACACTGCTTGATGTGTAAATCTCACTAAAAATAAAAATGTTATTAATGCTGCATCTAAATACATCCCTAGGGCATAGCTAAGTAGGAAGGAAATAATAAAGCTGGCCAGTTTGGACAACCAAGGAGATGATGGCTGAAATTGACAAATAATTTGCACCTACGAGTTTTGAAGTCCCTGTACTGTATGCATTAATCGTCGTTCCACCATTCAGAAATTATACATTTCCGGTAAGGTAAAACAAACAATAATTCATAGCAATGCCACTTAAAATAACATTAAGACAATAATTCATAGTAATAATACCTAAAGACAGCATCATATATTTCCATGTCGACTTACCCAATATAACATAAATAGGCAATAAAAACCAAGCATCAAGAAACACAAAAAGGTAAAAGACAATGAGCCTGACTTATGGAACGTTTTCCTATGGGATTGCGCTATTATAAAACACTTCCATGAATCAGGCCCAAAAACGCATGTCATTCATAGAACTAGAATTCATGGTTATATTGTATGCAATATTTTTTATTGATAATTCTCGATCCGTTATTAATCTAATGATTTTTTAATTAACTATTATATTTTTAATATTGCACTGATATATTGAATGTTTGCTTAGCTGCTAGACAGGACTTTGAATAAAGCTACTGTTGATTGACTGATTGTTGGTCGAGTCCTGCTACCCCAACGCAATTCAGCATCAAGACGATTTCAAGACAGCGCTCTCAGTTGATCGAGTTGTCAATAGATATGGATCAAGTCGATAGCTTCCAGGAGTTCAAGTCGTTGGATGAGTTGGGTCGAGATGATGCTTCCCGTGGCTCAAATAGAAGTTCGAGATGGGTAAGATGGCGGATTTCAGCAGGTCGAGTCAGCTTTCGAGTCGGGTCGAGAAAATGCTTTTGTTGTATCAAGTCAGAAGTCAAGATGCAGTGACTCAGTGGCTTTCATAGTGTCTAGCTGGTGTTTGAATCGAGGAGGGACATTATGCTTCAATAGATTGTGTCAGTGTCTGGATGACTCGAAGAGCAGATAAGCAGTTCAAAGACGATGGATTGTTAAACGTAAGACCGCCAGTCTTGCAGCATGTTGAAGTGAGTTTGAACATGGCTAAGCCAGTTCAAAAAAGCATCTTGAGGTGGTAAGAGGCTGTGGGCTACTTTCTGGGATTTGCAGGCTCTGGGAGCAACAGTCCAGGGTCTCAGGGGAAAAGTGAGGCCTTTTTTCTGCCCTTCCGAGCCAGGAAGGTAAGTAAAGAGTACTTGTAGGTTTCTTTTCTCTGACCTACAATGGCAAAGCTGGGTACAGTGTCTCAGTTGCAGTTGGCATTGTCAGCCAACTGATCATACCCAAAAGTCCAATAGGATGGCTAGGGAGAAGAGCTTTCCTCTTTATTGGAGCTCTCTGTCTTCACCTCTATGGTAAAGGGCTTTGGGGCAGACTGTACCCCCAAAAGAGTTTTAGGTGAATCTTTCTTCAAGCACAGCCATTACACTCTAAGCTGATCAAATACAACAGGCCGAAACACTCTTGTGACGACTTGCTTTTCTGTTTTAGCACACCAAAGTGGGAAAAAACACTATACGTTTCTGTATATTGTATCATTTGAAACCCTTGACAGCACAAAGGTCTTTATGTTATAAGTCATCATATGGTTAAAAAATCTACTAAATGTCGGAACATTGTGTTTTATGGGGGAAGTGTTAGGCTCACTACACCCTGATGTTATGTCCTGTTTTTTATGTGAAATGCACAGTAATCTTTTTTTGATAAAACTAACTCAGTAGATGGTTTTTGTTTTAAAAATAAATGGTTATGTCCCGATTCACCCTGACCAACTGCTTTATATATACCTTGGAATACCTGGAACGGTTAGGGAATAGCCAGCCGCCCACTTTTGCGTTGCCCATTTACTTTGGGCCATACGTTGTCTTCTTCTATGGTCGGTTTATTTATTGAATAATGGCCCTATTGATGAGATTCTTTAATAGAGAATTCTTAGCAAAAAAGCCCCAAGCCAAAGCTGGTTTAACAAAGAGTGTAGAACATTAAAGCAAGCACTGTTGAGTGCTTTGAAATCTCCTGTGAGATTTAAAAGGGATATAGGTTAAACAAGCCTATTGAGCTGCCCTAGCGAAATGCAATTTGGAGCTGGAAGCACAGACTTGGGAAACCATGGTGGATGCATTTGATAATAATACCTCTAAAAAATGTCAAGAGCGTGTTGCTCAGGGACCGCCACGTAAGCAGGTGCTGGAAGGCATAGAAACTTCAGTTGAGGCAAAGGCTTTTTTAGATTATTTCAGAAATGTATTAGCTCCCGGCTTGCCTTTGAATTTCTCTGTGAAGGAGGTTGCTTTAGCCATTTCTAAACAAGCATGCAAGCATGCACCCAGGCCTGATGCAGTTCCTGCAGACCTTTTTAAACTGTTGGGGGAACTATGGGGCCCAGTGTTAACAATCATTTGTAATGCTATTTTGCAGTCTGGTTAGATTCCCTCCTCATGGAAACTGGCCATCATCTTTCCTATCTAGCAATTATTTTGACGCTCATGGATCCGAGCACCGCCTTTGATAAGGTGAATAGGGTTAAGCTCTGGATAATACTTGGGCCCATGGATTGCCCTGCTCAGATACTGTCAGGTTCCGTGGGATTTGGATGAATGAGGTGAAATGAGGATATGATTAACATAGTATGGTTTGGGCCTTAACTTTCTGTGCAGAGTGTGGAGAGCTTCCCAAGTCAAAATGGAGAATTCCAAAAGGATCAGTGATTGGCCAGAAGTAAAAGAAAGGCATTGTTGGAACATTCTAAACCGCCTTTCATTGTCAGAAGCCCAGCTGGAAGGTCTTATGTTTGAAGCTCTTAAGTTTTAGAAAACTTTAGTTAGGCCCTTGTGCCTAATATTAGTTATTTGGACCAGGAAAGTGTTGGAGATTTAAAAAGAAACTTAGAAAACGTTCCGGTGAAAGAAAGAAGCAAGCTAAGTGATTTCATTATCTTTTATGGAATTTTATGATTATCAAGCAGGAGTTAAATATCAAAACTATAAATTAACTTGTTCCTGTTTTTTCTTAGTTTTTGTTTATATAGTAGTTCTTTTTGTTCTTTCAAGAATTTATTTTTGAACTTCTAGAACTGTATTTAAATTAATTGAACTGCGTCACATTTTTTGCACCTGGCAAATTGGAGTGTGGAGGTCTGTTATTCATTTTAGCGTTGTGTGTTTTTTTGGCCGTATAGAAGTTTATTGAGTACTGTACCTTTTGTCGGTAACAGTGCTTTTTTCTTAGCGTCGGACTAGCGTTAGAAATCTTACACTGTCTGCGCAAGTGACAGTGTGGTAGCCACGCGACTCCGAGGCTTTATGTTTAATTTACTAACATTCTAACCTGGCGCGTGATCTTCACTGGGCTGCCTCTTCAAGGATTAGTCTCTGGAACTGAGGAATTACTCCTTTCCTGTTTGAGCAATTCATATTAAGAAGAGTGGAAGACTATTCCTTTACGCATGCGCCCAAGCCAGTTTCATTTTTGAACTCAATTCCTTGTTCATGTGCGCTTCCATTTTAGAAGGAGTAAACAATATCTTCACGCATGCGCATATTCTGGTAAAAGGAACGCTTCTTTTACGAGCGATCTTCTTTGCAAGCAAAAGATCCAATTAATGAACACTTTTACACATTCAGAAAACAAACAATTTTAAATTGAATAGTTAGAGTGTCATTCTTGGAATTTGTGTTGAAGCTAGACACCAATACAAACTACATGTATAATATTTCCAGCGGGTTGTTTGGGCAAAAGACAGTTGAACTGCTTGAAGACAAACTCCTTAAACTGAGAGAGATAGCAGTTTTTTTTGCAAAAACCGAATTGAAGAAATCAGTAAGAGCATCTAAGACTCTATTTTTATGTTTTCTTCAGTAGAATTCATACACGTCCTCTACGTTATTCACAGAGGATAATCAGGTATGGTGGCGTGTTTATTTACTTACATTTATAAAGAGAAGTCAGAGCCAAGGAATTCAAAGGTTAGTGACTAAAGTGAATTGTTGTTATTTTCACCAACAGGTTGGCAGATAAAGAAGCTGAGCAAAACCTGAAGTTTATTATTTTGTCCCATTTTCCCCCTTTCCCTTGGGGGTGCTCTCAACTGAACTGTTTGATACCAGTTAAGAGGTTAGCATCCAAAGGGGACTGCGGGGGTTCAGCAGCTTCCGGGGACACCATCAGATTTGAGAAAGCCTGACAGTATGAAAGGCCAGAAAAAATAGTCCTCCTAAGCTGTCATGAACCCCGAGTTCTCAATGGAAGCGTTAAGTGTTTTAGTGAGGGAATTACAGGAGGAATTAAAGGTGGCATATCAAGAGAATAAAAAATTAGGACAACGAGTAGATGAGTTAAGTGAAAAGGTGGCACAGACGCAGGGAATTGGGAGAGAAGAATTTCCCCCTGAATTGGTAAGGGCTGGTGAGGAGAGAGGTGTGGGTAGAGGTGATGGGGCAGAGGGAGGTTTTAGGGCATTAGTTATGCCAGTACCTTTGGCAGCTCCAGAGCGTTACTATGGAGATTCAAGTAAATATCAGACATTTGTAACCCAATGTGAGTTGCACTTTCTTAGTAGGCCCGAACTATTTCCTTCTGATGCTTCCAGAGTTACTTTTATGATGTCTTATTTATCTGGAGAGGCTTCTACTTGGGCAGGTTTATTGGTCAGGCAAAAGAGTTCATCTTTAAAAAATGTTTCTCTTTTTATGGAAGAATTTAAGAAAATGTTTGATAAAAGACAAATGTCCTTAGAAGTTGATGGGGAATTATTAGATTTGCGTCAAGGAAACAGAGACTTGGTCACATATATCACACAGTTTAGGTCTCTGGTTTTAGAATCCCAGTGGCCAGCAGAGAAGAGGTCTTCTCTTTTTTATAGAGGTCTCAAGGAGGAATTGAAGGATGCCTTGTCCAGTGTAGCCCAACGCCCTTCTTCTTGTGAGGAATTGATTGATTTAGTAGTTCAGTTGGACTATCGTATAAGTGAAAGAAAAGCAGAAAGGCGTCGTTGTACTCAGGGGGAGGTGAGGTCAGTTACTAGAGGAGATCGTTCAAGGCTTGAGGTGGGTAGTAAAGAAGTGAAACCAAGGTTAAATGATCAACAAAGTAGAATAAAAGGTCCTTTATCAAAGGAGGAAAAGACTAGGAGGCGTGAGAATAATTTGTGTTTATATTGTGGTAGGGGCGGTCATTTTTTAGGAAATTGTCCCTTTACACCCAAAAAATGTTCATCAGCCGGAGGAAAAGGACAGCAAGTTGCAAATACAGTTCAGTCAGCGGTTCCACACATAACTGTAAATGTATCCTTGTATTTGAAGGAGGAAAGGAAAGGGTATGGACCGGTAGTGATTGATTCAGGAGCCACCGGGAACTTTATGGATTGGGGAGTAGCTAAGGCATTGGGAATACCACTTGTGAGGAAGGAAGTTGTGGAACAGGTTCGGGCTGTAGATGGAACTTCTCTTTCATCAGGTCCTATAACTCATGAAACTGGTGTTTTGGTTATGGAATTACTTGGAGGTCATAGAGAAGAAATTTCATTTGATTTAATTGATACACCAATTTTGAAAATAATTTTAGGCATGCCATGGCTAACCTTGCATAATCCTCAAATTGATTGGAGTAGGCGAGTTGTAGAATTACAGTCTAGTTTCTGTTTAGAAAATTGCCTTTTGAAAGGTAATCCTGGGAGGGAAGAAACACAAGGTTTGGTTTCCTTTTTTTTAACTGATGCAGGTATTACAGGACATAATATAGGAGCGGTGTTAGGACATCTTCCGGAGTGTTATCAAGGGTACAAGGAGGTTTTTGATGAAAAGGAGGCAGGAGAACTACCTCCACATAGGAGTTTTGACTGTAAAATTGATTTGGAGCCCGGGGCGGTTTTACCAAGTAGTCGAGTGTATGCATTAACTGAAAAGGAGAATGATTATCTTAAAGAGTACCTTGCAGAAAATTTGGCTAAGGGTTTTATTCGTCATTCTCAATCTCCAGCCGCATCTCCATTATTTTTTGTACCAAAACCAGATGGGTCTCTCAGAACATGCATTGATTATAGAGCTGTGAATAGGATTACGATCAAAAACAAGTATCCTCTCCCTCTAATTTCGGAAATCTTGAATCAGGTCCAGGGAGCCACAATTTTTTCCAAACTAGATTTACGTGGTGCCTATCATCTGGTGAGAGTCCAGGAGGGTGATGAGTGGAAAACGGCATTCAAAACCCGATTTGGGCTTTATGAGTACTTGGTAATGCCTTTCGGTTTATGTAATGCACCAGCTGCCTTTCAATTCTTTATGGATGAAATTTTAAGAGATTTTTTAGACATATTCGTAGTAGTATATATTGATGATATTTTGATTTATTCTCAGGATTTAGAGTCTCATAAAATTCATGTGGGAAAGGTTCTACAAAGACTCAGAGAGAATCATTTGTTTGATAATTTAGAAAAATCCCAGTTTCATACTAATTCTGTGGAATTTTTAGGATACATTGTTTCTCCCAAGGGATTGGAGATGAATCCGAACAAAGTTCAAGCCATCATGGATTGGCCAGCACCAACGAAAGTAAAAGAAATTCAAAGCTTTTTAGGTTTTGCAAATTTTTACAGAAGATTTATTGAAGGATTTTCTCGGTTGATTACTCCCATAACAAAACTCTTAAAGAAAGGTGCCAAATTTGTGTGGTCGACAGAGGCAGAGGAGGCATTTCAAGAATTAAAGAAAAGGTTCAGTTCGGCCCCTATTTTAATTCATCCAGATCCATCTCAGCCTTTTTATGTAGAAGCGGATGCATCGAATCTTGCCATGGGGGCTGTTCTTTCTCAGAGACATCGAGAGACAGGACAACTTCATCCAGTGGCTTACTATTCTAAAAAATGTTCTATGGCAGAACAAAATTATACCATCTCAGATCGAGAATTATTGGCAATCAAGTTCGCTTTTGAAGAGTGGAGACATTTTTTAAAGGGAGCAAGACATACTGTGACTGTGTTAACAGACCATAGAAATCTGTTTTTTTTGAAATCAGCTAAGACTCTCACACCAAGGCAGTTAAGATGGTCATTGTTCTTTGCTGATTATGATTTTGTAGTGACATTTAAGCCAGGTAGGCTTAATGGAAAGGCTGATGCTTTATCACGTCAATTTCCTGGAAGTGAGATGGAATCAGAAAAGGAGATGATATCCATTATCGATCCATGCTGTTTTATTTCTGCCGGAATACAGAAAATTGAGGATGTTAAGGAAGAAGTTCGAAAGTCCATGTCAATTGCACAAATGGAGGAATGGGTTCGAAAGGATCCGGTTCGAAAAATTGAAAAAGGATTGCTGTTTTTTGAAAATAAACTTTACTTACCTATTTTGGAATTGCGAGTGAGAGTAATAAGAGACTGTCATGAATCTATGCTGTCCGGACACCCAGGTTTTAGAAAGACGCTGGAATTGGTCAGGAGAAGCTTCTGGTGGGAAAAAATGCGTCAGGACATCTTAAATTTTGTAAAAACCTGTGCTATTTGCGCTCAAATGAAAAATCAAACCGGAAAACCAGTCGGGTTGTTGGAGCCGTTGCCTATTCCACCTCGTCCTTGGCATACAATCTCCCTGGACTTCATTACAGATCTTCCTTGTGACAAGGGTTGTACATCTATTCTAGTTGTGGTGGACCTCTTGTCAAAAGAGGCTCACTTTGTTCCAATGGAGGGAGAGGTTACTGCAGACGTTTTGGCCAAAGTCTTTTTGCGAGAAATAGTTAGACTGCATGGTCTTCCTAATCAAATTATCTCAGATAGAGGTCCTCAATTCATTTCTAGATTTTGGAGGGTTTTTTGTAAGGATTTGGGTGTGGAAGTCAGTTTATCATCAGGTTATCATCCCGAGACCAATGGACAAGTAGAAAGGGTAAATCAAGAACTGGAGAAATATCTGAGGTGTTATCTACAGGCAGGGGAAGAATGGGTGGATTTGATTTGGCTTGCCGAATTTGCTTATAATAATTGTGCTAAAGATTCAACTAACATGTCTCCGTTTTACCTTGGAAGAGGTTTTCACCCACGGTTTTTAAGTTTTGAAATTACTGAAGAGTCAGAGAATCCTGGAGTTGAGGTTCGATTAAAAACTATGAGAAAGAATTTGGAAAGAGCAAAAAGGGTACTTTTCGATAGTAAACAGAAGTACAAAAGATTTGCAGATCAAAAAAGGAGGTTGGGTCCTAAATATGAGGTTGGTGACTTGGTTTGGCTTTCGACTAGACATTTGAGAATTAAGGGCAAAAACAAATTTACTCCACGTTTTGTAGGTCCATTTAAAGTAGAAAAGGTGATCAATCCAGTGTCAGTACGGTTAAAATTACCTACTTCATTGAAAATTCATCCCACCTTTCACATTAGTCTATTAAAACCTGTTATTCAGGGGACTAGAGTTGTACATCCACCTTCACCAGTTCAGTTAGAGAATTCATCTGAAGAGTTTGTAGTGAAAAGAATTGTAGATTCCAGGAGGTTAAGAGGGAAATTACAATATTTAATAGACTGGGAAGGTTTCGGACCTGAGGAACGTACATGGGAGGATGAGGTGAATGTGCATGCACCACAATTAGTCGCAAAATTTCATAGAAAGTATCCTTCTAAAGTTGGCCCTGGGACAGGGCATTAAGGGGGGGGTACTGTCAGGTTCCGTGGGATTTGGATGAATGAGGTGAAATGAGGATATGATTAACATAGTATGGTTTGGGCCTTAACTTTCTGTGCAGAGTGTGGAGAGCTTCCCAAGTCAAAATGGAGAATTCCAAAAGGATCAGTGATTGGCCAGAAGTAAAAGAAAGGCATTGTTGGAACATTCTAAACCGCCTTTCATTGTCAGAAGCCCAGCTGGAAGGTCTTATGTTTGAAGCTCTTAAGTTTTAGAAAACTTTAGTTAGGCCCTTGTGCCTAATATTAGTTATTTGGACCAGGAAAGTGTTGGAGATTTAAAAAGAAACTTAGAAAACGTTCCGGTGAAAGAAAGAAGCAAGCTAAGTGATTTCATTATCTTTTATGGAATTTTATGATTATCAAGCAGGAGTTAAATATCAAAACTATTAATTAACTTGTTCCTGTTTTTTCTTAGTTTTTGTTTATATAGTAGTTCTTTTTGTTCTTTCAAGAATTTATTTTTGAACTTCTAGAACTGTATTTAAATTAATTGAACTGCGTCACATTTTTTGCACCTGGCAAATTGGAGTGTGGAGGTCTGTTATTCATTTTAGCGTCGTGTGTTTTTTCGGCCGTATAGAAGTTTATTGAGTACTGTACCTTTTGTCGGTAACAGTGCTTTTTTCTTAGCGTCGGACTAGCGTTAGAAATCTTACACTGTCTGCGCAAGTGACAGTGTGGTAGCCACGCGACTCCGAGGCTTTATGTTTAATTTACTAACATTCTAACCTGGCGCGTGATCTTCACTGGGCTGCCTCTTCAAGGATTAGTCTCTGGAACTGAGGAATTACTCCTTTCCTGTTTGAGCAATTCATATTAAGAAGAGTGGAAGACTATTCCTTTACGCATGCGCCCAAGCCAGTTTCATTTTTGAACTCAATTCCTTGTTCATGTGCGCTTCCATTTTAGAAGGAGTAAACAATATCTTCACGCATGCGCATATTCTGGTAAAAGGAACGCTTCTTTTACGAGCGATCTTCTTTGCAAGCAAAAGATCCAATTAATGAACACTTTTACACATTCAGAAAACAAACAATTTTAAATTGAATAGTTAGAGTGTCATTCTTGGAATTTGTGTTGAAGCAAGACACCAATACAAACTACATGTATAATATTTCCAGCGGGTTGTTTGGACAAAAGACAGTTGAACTGCTTGAAGACAAACTCCTTAAACTGAGAGAGATAGCAGTTTTTTTTGCAAAAACCGAATTGAAGAAATCAGTAAGAGCATCTAAGACTCTATTTTTATGTTTTCTTCAGTAGAATTCATACACGTCCTCTACGTTATTCACAGAGGATAATCAGGTATGGTGGCGTGTTTATTTACTTACATTTATAAAGAGAAGTCAGAGCCAAGGAATTCAAAGGTTAGTGACTAAAGTGAATTGTTGTTATTTTCACCAACAGGTTGGCAGATAAAGAAGCTGAGCAAAACCTGAAGTTTATTATTTTGTCCCATTTTCCCCCTTTCCCTTGGGGGTGCTCTCAACTGAACTGTTTGATACCAGTTAAGAGGTTAGCATCCAAAGGGGACTGCGGGGGTTCAGCAGCTTCCGGGGACACCATCAGATTTGAGAAAGCCTGACAGATATTGGCTGTACCTAAGGCAATACACAGGGGAAATCGGGCACTATGGAGATCAGGGCCTGTGCACACCCTTTTTTGCTGTAAATCTGGGGGTTCGTCAACGATGTGTGCTGGTGCTGGTTCTCTTAACTCTTAATATCAATGGCCTATATAAGGCACTGGTGAACACAAACAAAGATTACCCTAGAATCGGTGATAGGGCTCTTCCCCTGTTGACTTACACTGACGATACTGTTCTCATAGCCCAAACCCCCAATTCACTTCACAAACTGATCGCTGCAAATACAGATTTTATGAACGCCTTGGATTTAAAGATAAACACAGCTAACTCTGCTGTTATGGACTGTGGCCTGCGGAAAAGTTGATTAAAATGCATAATATGCTGAGTAATGGGGCAGTCATATCGAGGATGTATGACTTTGATTATTTGGGCATACACTTCTCCTCAGTGGTGTCGGGTAAAGCTCATGTAGCCAAACAAAAGATTAGAATGAGTCAGTTCCTGAGTGATTTGGCTCGCTTCAGTGCTATGTGTCAGGGTCAACCACTCCTGATGATATTGAAGATCTATGAGGCACAGGTAATGGCAGCAGCCAATCATGATGCATCATTGTGGGACTTTCACAGTGTTCTTGAGTTACAAGTAACTGAGAACACATGTTTTAAAAAACGTCTGGGCCTTCCTGGTTTAGCATCCACAATTGCTGTGCATGTGGAATTGGGGGTGAGATTTCTGGAAGATGAGTGGCGCTTAGCAGGGATGTTATTTAAGGGTCGCCAGAGGTCTCCCTTGAGACCACTGTGGTCTCCCTTGTATCCTCTAAAACATTTTTTTTTAAGTTGTTTTCTTTTTTGTAATGCAAGCTCCTGGGCTGTGGCCAGCACCATGTGGATCTTTACTTCTGGAGTGCTGGCCTTCTTGTTCAGGCCCCTTAAAAAAAGAAGAAAAATAAGAACAGGAGTGCCACAAGTCTAACACTTTCAGCACTGACCATAAATAAGAAAGAATAGGAATACCAAATAATGTGTCTTTCTGGAATTCTATACACAATTGCTAGACTCATTAAAGGTTTATTTCAGGCACACTCTTCAGGGGGTGAGTCACTGATTTAGTCTGTTCTTAAACGCCTCAACTCAGCCTTTCATCCTTCTGAGGTCGATAAATGAATACCAACACAGGTTGGGTGATATTGGGTGTATATTTTTTCTATATAAAGCGCTTAAGCGTAAGTGCTATATAATAACACATCATTATCATTTGGTCATGGACGTCTGCTTGCATTCACAGTTATTTGGTAATATGGGCCTATACACACTGTGTACATCACATTATAGTGATATCGTAACCATATTTTTCATAGTGTACAATGTTATGTGATGTCACTTCCTGTTTTGTCAACAGGTGAAAGGTCGTGTTCCATTGCTTCCCGTGATATCACTTTGGGGTGGGGTCAAATGACATCACTTCCTGTGATGTCATCAGCGGGTCAAGGGTCGTGTGATGTCACTTCCGCTACCACTGCCATTTTGGTGAAATGAAGTCCCTGGCGCTTAGTCCCTCTTTCACATTGGTTGCGAATTTGGTCGAATTCCAGGGCAGCCCTGACTCAATATATAATTAGCGGAATTCTATCTGGAGATGGCTGGAATAAGATTTAATGGCATAAATTATACTAGATCTAACCTCCACCAGATGAATGCCTTTGCACTCTTCCTACCTTGCAACAGTGTAAGTGTTGAACAGAAGAACACTTAGAGGAACATTTGTGTAAATATTACTGAAGAGCAGCGTGAAACAAGGGATTTTCTAATCAACACTAATAGAGCCCATGCTATTGTTAGTTGTGTGGACTCTGTTTAACAGTATTTAATTTTTGGATCGTTGGTTATTCACAGGAGCCCATTTTAATTGACTTAAGCTGAGAGTTAACACATCAAAATGGCAGGGGTATCCTGAAGATCCTTCTGTCCAATGTGTCAGTTGCCAAGGGAGAATTTGCTGCATTTTCCTATTTTCTGCCCTGTATATTCACACTTAAAGAAGCAAACTATTCTTCCTACTTTAAGGTAACACAATTTTACACAATGCCGTCCAGCTTTATGTTATCTCCTCAAGGCTGATTTGCCGTATGTGGCTTGGGCTCTGCTATCCTACTTGAGGAGGACAATGAAAGTGAGAAAGAATTGTTTGGATTTTTATCTTGAATCATTGTGGTTTGGCTTTGGCCTTTGAAATACTCTCTGACAGCTTTGCTCTACTCATTTTGACATACTGTATAACATTTTGTCTGTATTAATTGTTTTGCTCTTATTCTGTGCTGTTTAATTCATGTAATGAAATGTTGATACTGTGCGACTATTTAATGGATTTTCTATCTGAATAAACTAATCATCATCACAGGTCAAGGTAAACCTGTTCTTTGGCAAGGTGTCAATGCAGTCAGGGAACCAATCATTTAGGGGTGCATTCATGCAGGCAGGCAGCCAATCAGCCTCACAGGAATTCAGGACATTCACTCCACCCAGACACCCATAATACAGAATGTGGATTGACCATTCTCTCCAACCAGACACACATAATACAGAATGTGGATTTCAGCACACTACACTGCATTCACTCCAGTTTCAGTCAGGGCTTGCCCAGTCATTGTGTCTCACAAACACCAAAACCAGACACTCACAACACAGAATGTGAGTTGACTTTAGATTCCATTCATACAGGTCCCATCCCAAGGGTGTACCCACAACGCAGAGCACCTGGGAAGGCTCCTTTCAGTCTGACAGGAGGCATCCGCAGAGCAATATTGTCAAGAAACCAGCTTCTGCTCCCCGTCTCATCCAACGTTACGTCAAGACTACACGTTCTACAATTCCAAATCACACGGAACTGAAGCGTTTCCAGAGTATCCGACAACGCTGGGGGTTGCGGTGGAAACGTTGGTTGCCTGAGCACGTTCGTGCACGGTTACGTCATGGCAACGTTCCCCGCTGGGTCACGTGAATAGTTTAAATCTCCGCCCGGCTTTCGGAACGCTGCTTCTGAATTTACTATTTTGGAGCTCTATCTGTGTTCTTGTCTGGCCTGTTGTTCTTGGATCTTGGACCCTGTTTTTTGCCTTACGGATTGTTATTGAACTTCCCCTAAACCTTGTATTGGATCTACCTGTTTACTCGACCTCGGAACGAACGACCCTTCTTCTGTCTGGCATTTTCTTGATTAGGCGTCTCGGATATTTGCTCTTCACGGAACTTTGTATTCGGACCTACCAAGTTCAGCGGAACTGATCACAAGAGACTCGGATTATTCACGGACATTGTTTACTAGGCGTCCGCGTGCCGGCGGGTATAGGTTTAGGTTGGATTGTCCCTTTCTCTGGAACAGTCATCATCGGACGAACTTCCTTCATCTTCTGTCCGAAGACTAGGATATCACCTGTCAAGCACCAAAACGTATGTCCTGGATATCCTGGCCCTCTGTCCTGTCTGATTTCCTATCCTTGCCCAGAGGTAATCACTCCGTGAGTACGTTGTTTGATCTACAACCGTTTTCCTTGTTTATGACTAATTTCATGAACCCAATTCCTGATATTGTGTTCTTTGTCTAGATAGCTGTCTTCCGACTCACATAATCTTCTGGGCAATTCCCCTTCCAAAATAGTCCCTTTGTACTATTGGGAGTTGCATTGTCTGGAAGGTTTCTACGGCTACACTACGCGATCAACTGAACCCTGATAATACCAAGTTTGGCGTGGGTGGTTCTCACAAATATATGCTGCCTCATAAAGAGTTTGGCAGTAACCCTTAAATGCGGCAGTAACGCTAGTAACGCCGCATTTAAGAGTCTGCCAAATCACGGGCTTGGCGGATTTTCCCACAGCTCTGTGCTGGGGGCAAATCCGCCGCAATTTTGCTGATTTTCGGTGCTATTACCGACGGCTGTAATAGCGACGGTGGTAATAGTGCTGAACATTCCCCATTGTGCCCAATGGGGAATGGGAAATTCCTGAATGGGCACAATTGGGAATGGGGATTTACTGTTCCGCCAAACCCGTGAACCAGCGCTTATAGCGCCGGGGGTTTGGCGGTAAGGCTAATATTAGCGCCCACCCCGTGATGAGGCCCATGGTCTTTTCACCTAACAGCAAGTCAGAGAGAAAGGGACAGAGTCAGGGCTTCCCGGGACTTTGGGAAACAAGGAGTAAAGGCAGTAGAAACCAAGAGGCTACAGTGTCCATCTTGTATTTCTTCAGGAATCCATTGATTCCTACTGCAGGGCATGGGTGTCCCAAAAATGGAGGACACTCAGAAACACTGCCAAGTCAACATGTAGCTGCCACCAGCCCATACCCTGCTCTGTGGCCAACACACAGGTTCCCAAAAACACACATAAGGGGTACAACGGTGTATCCCCACCCATGGGTGTTTAAGGAACCCATGGTGGCAACAGTAAAGGCAGATACAAGTGATCACAGTTCAAGGGTGTTTATTAAACTGTAAATGCGGGTTGGAACATAGCCTAACCTAAACCTAAATCTAAGATGGGAGCAAGCTACAACCATCAAACAATAATACGGCAGTCGTAGTGGCGTCTTTGCAAATAAAATGGTCTATACTTAGAAAAACATATTGCCAATCCTTACGCCAAATACAACAAAGAGTGTGGGATAGGATTCTCAGGAAAGAAAGCAGTGTTCACAAATAATAAGCCAGCATGCGGTTGTCAGGGTCTCCCTTCCCCATGTTTTGAGCACGGACAAGGTGGAACTTCTGAGCACAGCACACGCTCGAGCCTATCCCAGCATGAGCTAATAGTTCTGCTGTCAGCTTAACAGGGCCTTCAGTGATTAAGTCTCTTTTCTACAAAAAGTCTCTTGCCTCCGAGGACTTGATGTCTTTAAAATTAATAAACAAAAATTCCTTTCTCAATATTCACGTTGGGTGATGCCTTTTCACCCTTGTATCCCCCTCTTACGGGCTCAGACCCTTTTCATATGTCAGCTTCCCTCCGGCGGGTTCACTATGTTTTTTAACACAATTTCATCTGTGACATTCACAAATTTCACTGTTTTCTTATACAGTTCACTGTGGACATCCTTCTGCCGGGTTCATGCTTGTCAACACACTTTTTTTTAGGCTTTCAGCTTCATCCCCTCTTTATCGGCATCCCTCCATCGGCTTCACACTTGCCAATGTTATCAATCAAACAGTTCTTACGATGCAGGACTTGCTTCCCTTAGCTGCTCAATCTTATGTTTGGTCAAAGGTTTTTGACTGTACAGAGGATTTTACTAGACCCCTGTATGACCACTTTGACCCCTTCTGACCTTTCTACAAAGGCCTTCTGGTAATGGTAGTTTCAACAATTGGGTAATCGCCCACAGTTTCTCGTGTGAGCACCCACGTGGTGCTGGACTCTTCTATACCTGGCTTTCCCCTTTGCGTATCCCCTCACCTCACTGGCTGTGATGAACCGCTTGGCTTTTCTTGTCTCTAGAGTCAAGGCCGGTACCATGGGGGAAAACGTCTCTCCCTGGCCTGGTTGTCAGCGGAGGAGGAACCTGTGTAACCTTTACATCTGCTACAACACACACTGGCTATTGTTCATGGTCTTACAATTCCTTCTGCTGAGGTTTCACAGGCCTTGGTCAGAAAGGGCAAGGTCGGTTCTTTCCTTGGGATCCTCTTGATTTGCGCTGTCTTTCTCCTCCTCTTGAACTGCCATGCAGAATTAGCTCTCTTGTTGTGCGGTCTGCGTTCCTTGTATTGTGCTCTCGTGCTCCACCTTTAATCCCTGTGGGGAAGGGAAAGGGCTGTCAGGTGTGTGTGATTCTGGTCAATTGCCTGACTTTGCCTGACCCTTGTGCTGGGACATATCAGGTAAATGGCTCTGGTGTTTGTCCATCATCTTTCGTGGTGTGCAAAAGTGTTCATGTCGTAAAAGGGTGGGGTAAAGTGTTAGAGTATCCTACGGGGTAGGATGGTGAAAAGGTGTTATTAGAAGGGGGATATCACGTCTCACCCATCGGTGTACCACAACCACTCCCCGAGGACCACCCATCCAGGTGATCCTCCCTCGCTGTCCCACCCCCAGGAACTGGATCCAATAGCGATGGCCATGACCTGGCCACCTGGAAGGCCAATCCTTGGGGAATAGTCAGGGAGACACCTTCAGGTTTTTTACATACCTTTCCTCCATTATATGTAGCCACATTTGTTTCACAGGGGAATCTGGAAAGGAAATCTATGTTTCCCTGATCTTTTCCTTTTCGGTTTTCCACAGTGAAACAATAAGGTTGTAGGTCTGGAAACCATTGCACAACCCGAGGGTTAGAGTCTTTGCGTTGGCTAATCCAAACTATGGGTGAGTGATCTGTGACAAGTTTAAATTTTTGTCCTAAGAGTTAGAATCTGAAATGGATTATGGCCCGTTTGATGGCCACGGCCTCTAGTTCGAACAGAGAGTAATTATTTTCAGGTGGGAACAGTTTGGGGATGGTGAATAATATGGGATATTCTAATCCATCACAGACCTGGGACAGGACAGCAGTTAGGAGCACCTAATCCTGTAAGGGAGGCATTTGTTTGTAAGGTGAACTTTTTAGAAAAGTCGAGTACCTTTAGGATAGGGTTCTGGCACTTGGTCTGTTTCAAGGTGTTGTAGTATATCTCATCCTCGTCATTCCAATGAAGTTTCTGAGGTACGGCATTCTTAGCTATTCTGTCACCCTGGCTGTTTTATTTGAAAAGCTGGGCATAAACCTGTGTTAAATATCCTACTAACCCAAGAGAAGCTCTAAGATCTCTTTTGGTCTTAGCGGTTTGTGTATCTAAGACAGCTTTCACCTTCTCATGTAGGGGCTGTACATTCTCATTCCCTACAAAGAATCCTAGGTATTTTATGGCTGACTGGGCCAATCTGTGCTTAGCTGGATTTGCAGTTAGGCCAGCATTTCTGAAGACTTTCATGATGGTATAAAGATTGAAGAGATGGTCCTCCCAGGTATTACTATAAATGATATCATCAATGTAAGCTCCAGACACATCAGAGTAGGGTTGTACAATTGTATCCATGAGGCGCTGGAAAGTGGCTGGTGCACTGCATAAACCGAAAGGCAGGACTTTAAATTGAAATAGTTCTAGGGGTGTGTAAAATGTGTTTTTTTCCTTATCTGGCCCGTATACAGGGACTTGCCATTACCTTTTGGTTAAATCTAGGGTAGATAGAAAGGTGCCTGCTCCGAGTTTATCAATTAGGTCATCGATGCAAGGCATGTGATATGCATCGAATTTAAGTGGCATTAACTTGACGGAAGTCTATGCAGAGTCTGCAGGAACGGTCAGGTTTCGTGACCAATGCGATATGATAGGACCATGGGCTTGAAGATGGTTCAATAATATTGGCTTTCAACATTTTGTTGACTTCCTAGATCACTATCGGTTTACGGGCTTCTGGGAGTCGATACGGTTTTAAATGAACCACTTTACCTTTAGGTGTTCTAATATAGTGGTATGTGCCTTTCGCTCTTCCTGGTTTTTCTGAGAATACATCGGGAAAAGAGACTACTATGTCTTTTAAATCTGCTTGTTGTTGGATAGACTGCTCGTGAGGGATTAATTCCAAGTTATCTATCTATTCGGAAACCAGACAGGCTAGTACTTTGGCATGGGTGGCTGATGGGTTCTCTTTCCACTGTTTCAAGAGATTTACGTGATATAACTGGATTTTATGTTTTCTGTCTGGTTGGGCTACTCTATAAGTACAGGTTCTCGTTCGCTCTACGATTCAATAAGGTCCATGCCGCTTGGAGACAAGTTTTTTTTTCTGAGGTGGGCAAGAGGGCCAGTACTTTTCTGTCCTATGGAGAATGATCTTAAATTTTACTTTTTTGTCATAAGTGGATTTGTGTTGGCTCTGGGCCTTTTTCATATGTGTACAAAGCAAGTCTCAATCCAATTTCATATGTTCTCGCATTCTGGAGGTAGTTTGTGAGATAGGAATGGAGGCCTCCTCCTTATTTCTCATTGGGAAGGCCTTGGGATATTTGGTCACATAATTCATAATCACAAGGACATATTTATTACCTAATTGGGATGTCTCTGGAGGACCAATTATGTCCATACCCATTCTTGATAAGGGGATTTCTATGATTGCCAACGGGTTCAGAGGAACAGGTAATGGGATGGGTGTGCTGCTCTTTTGACAGATTTCGCATGTCTGGATGAAGGTTTTCATATCAGCATGGATACCTGTCCAGTAAAACTTCCCACTAATATGTACCTGGGTTTTAGATTGTCCCAAATGCCCCCCGGTAAGGTGGGAATGGGCAATCTCGGGTACAACCTTTCAGTGGCTCTTGGGTATTACCAATGGTGTCTTTAGTAGACCTTCCATAGTTGTCTCTCTTCTCTAAAGCAATCATTGTTTTAAGAAGAATAAGGCACTTCCCTTCTCTAAGCCGTCTCCTTCTGGGATTGATTGTAGAAAAGCTTCAGAGAGAGCTGGATCATTTCGCTGGGCGATTGCCAGGTCGAGATAGATGGTAGGCTCTTCTCCCTACCTTTCTTCAATATTAAGAGATTTATCTGCTTCCCCAAAGCCAAAGTTGCCTCTGTCTGTTTTATCTGGTTCACTTTCTATAAACTGAGGGAATAGCATGCTTTCTAAAATTCCCTGGGCAATATGATCTCCCCGACATACCTCAAAAGGGATCTCACAATGATTCTGTAAGAGAACCTTCACATCTCCCCGGAAGTCAGGCTCAATAACGCCTGATAAGACGGCTATCCCGAACTTCCACGCTAGGCCAGATTTGGGGTCAATTGGATGTATCACCCTCAAGGGTGTATCAGGACCAAATCTGTAGGGATCATTCCTCTTTTCCGGGGAGGGATAAAAGCTTCCCCACTACTGCATACATCAAACCATACTGATTCCTTGGTGGCGATGGAAGGGTTAGAGACTCTCTGACTAGGTTTAAGAAATTATACGGTTCCCCAATTAGTTTCAATTGATTTACATCCCACTTCTGACGCCATATGTAAGGAACTCGTGATGGCAACAGTAAAGACAGACAAAAGTGATCACAGTTCAAGGGTGTTTATTAAACTGTAATTGCGGGTTGGAAAAAATACCTAATCTAAACAAAAATCTAAGATTGGAGGAAGCTACAACCATCAAATAATAACCATCAAATAATAATGAGGCAGTTTTAGTGGCATTTTGTCAAATAAATGGGCCTATACTAAGAAAAACCCATTGCCAACCCTTACACTAAATACAACAAAGAGTGTGGAATAGGATTCTCAGGAAAGAAAGAAATGTTCACAAATAATAAGTCAGGAAGCTGTTGTCAGGGGTTTCCCTTCCCCACGTTTTGAGCATGAACAAGGTGGGACTTCTAAGCACAGCACATGCTTGAGCTTCCCAAGCACAAGCTAATAGTTCAGCTCTTAGCTTATCAGGTGGTTAAGTCTCTTTTCTTCAAAAAGTCTCTTGTCTCCTAGGACTTGATGTCCTCAAAATTAATAAACAAAAGTTCCTTTTTAAAAATCCACATTGGGTGATGCCTTTTCACCCTTGGATCCCCCTCTTCCGGGCTCAAACCATTTTAATATGTCAGCTTCCCTCCGAAGGGTTCACTATGGTTTTTTAACACAATTTCATCTGTGATATTCACAAATCTCACTGTTTCCTTATGCAGTTCACTGTGGACAACCCTCTGCCGGGTTCACTTTTGTCAACACACTTATTATCAAGACTTTCGGCTCCGTCCCCTCTTTATCGGCATCCCTCCATCGGGTTCAATCTTGCCAACTTTATCAATAAAACAGTTCTTATGATGCAGGACTTGCTTCCCTTAGCTGCTCAATCTTATGTTTGGTCAAAGGCTTTCGACTGTACAGAGGATTTTACTAGACCCCAATATGACCACTTTGACCCCTTCTCGCTTTTCTCCCAAGGCCTTCTGGTAACGGTAGTTTCAACAATTGGGTAATCACCCAGAGTTTCTCGAGTGATCACCCACGTGGTGCTGGACTCTTCTATAGCTGGCTTTCTCCTTTGTGTATCAATTGTACTTACTTAATCCTAGCCGAAAACAATTGCCGAATACCAATCTCAATAAAACTAAAGGAAATGCGAATTTGCTATTCCAATTTACCTCAGAGACACAAGATACAGTGGCAGACACTATCTCCAAGTTAAATACCTGAAATTGCAAAGGGGACAGTTTCCCATCCCACCTTGTTAAACTCTGTGCCCCTCTGCTCACCCCTATTATTACATACTTTGTGAACACCTCATTCAACACTAATAGAGTCCCGGCAAGTATAAAAGAAGCGTGGGCGACCCCACTGCTGAAAAAAACATCTCTTGATGCAACAGTACCCACCGACTACCAACCAAAAACCACAGTAACATTTTTGCTCAAGATTATTGAGAAAATAGCTTACAATGAAATTCAAACCCATCTTGAAAAAACCCGCTCCTTGGAGCCAGACAATCTGGATTAAGGCCCAACCACAGCACAGAAATGGCTCTCCTGGATCTTAAAATCCAGATAGACACCATCAGGGACTCAGGTAAACTCTGTATACTACTGCTGTTAGATTTATCTGCAGCATTCGACTTAGTAGACCACAACAAACTTTGTGCTACTCTAGCCACCGATTTCTGCTTCTCTAAAGATGCCACCCTCTGGGTTAAATCCTTTCTAGCTGAATGCACGTCTAGAGTAAGCATTGGTAAAGAGGCAGCCAGCCCCATACCAGTGCTCATAGGGATACCGCAAGGCTCCTGTCTCTCACCCACCTTATATAATTCATACACCAAGCTTCTCTTCTCGACCTTGGACACCATGGGTGTCGTCTACACTAACTTCGAAGATGACACTGAGATCCTCATACTGATCTCAGGGAATTGTGTCCAAGACACGGTGATCATCAACAAGATATATGCAATAATCCAAAACTGGATGGCTCTGCATAGCCTCTGCCTTAACGATGAGAAAACAGAGATTCTCATGGTGGGCTCCCAAACCAAAATCAGCGCCCTCCATTTTGACGATTCATCTATCACCATTGATGGTTCTCTGATCACAGTATCGAAACAGGTCAAACCTCTTGGAGTTTATTTAGATGCCAACCTAACAATGACCAGACATGTATGCACCTTATCAGCTTCTACTTCCTACACTTCCAAATTGATTACCCTGAGTCACCTGTACCTCACACCTACAAACTGCATTACCCTAGCCAGAGCGTCAATACTATCCAAGTTGTACTACTGTAATGTACTCCTATTAGGGACCTCCAACTCCAACCTAGGGAAACTACAACTAATGCAAAACAAAGCGCTACGAGCTGCCCTAGGAATCAAGGAGTTCGACCATATCTCCACCATTCAGAGGGAGACTCATTGGCTACCCATTAAGGCTATAATCATCTTTAAATCACTGAGCCTTACCCACAAATGCCTTACCGCAAAGCCCCCATCTATCTAAATAACTCAAAAAGCAGAAAATATTCAAATAGAACGCTCAGATCCAATAAAAAATCGCTCATTGCTATCTCCCGTTTCAAAAGCTCTCGTGCAGGAGGCAGCAGCTTCCAAGTCATGGCCCCAAAACTGTGGAACGAGTTCCCGCTAAACATTAAAAATGAAGACTCCTTCCAATGTTAAAAAAACTATTCAAAACCTGGTTATTCAACTAGTACTAATCTAACCACAAATAAAATATTCACCCATTGCTGGCCCAGGTAGACGCCTCCTCAGGGTAGACTATAGCCAGAAATTGTATATAGTGAACGTGACCACGCAATGTATTAACCTATGTAATTCTTTGTATCAATGTTTTATGTATTGTAAGTAGAACACTGTTTGAACTTTACTGTAAGACACCTCAAACAACGCCGTGATACCGAAGAGTTTGGGCATTTAACAAATGTAATAAATAAATTAAATAAATAAATAAATTAGCAGTTTGTTACTTTCGTTCAACACAGTTTGGTTTCTTATGGGCTCTACCCTCGACTCACAGGCTGTGATGAACCGCTTGGCCTTTCTTGTCTCTGGGGTGAAGGCCGGTACCATGGAGGCAACGTCTCTCCCTGGCTTGCTTGTCAGCCGAGGAGGGCCCCATGTACCGTTGACATCTGCTGCAACAAACACTGGCTATTGTTCGCAGTCTTACAATTCCTTCTATGGAGGTTTCACGGATCTTGGTCCGAAAGGCCAAGGTAGCTTGTCTCCTTGGCACCCTCTCGATTTGCGCTGTCTTTCTCCTCCTCGTGAACTGCTGTGTTGAGGTAGCTCTCTCTCGTTTGCGGTCTACCTTGCTCGTATTGTGCTCTCGTGCTCCACCTTTTATCCCTAAAGGTAAAGGGCCGTCAGGTGTGTGTGATTCTGGTCAATTGCCTGACGCTTGTGCAGGGACGTATCAGGTAAACGGCTCTCGTGTTTGTCTGTCATCTTACGTGGTATGCAAAAGTGTTCTTGTTGGAAAAGTGGGTCAGGGAGGTAAAGTGTTAGAGTATCCTACGGGGTAGGATGGGGAAAAGGTGTTATGAGAAGGGGGATACCATGTCTTACCCGTCAGTGTCCCAGTTCCACTCCCAGAAGACCCCCATCCAGGTGATCCTCCCCCACTGGTCCACCCCCAGGAATTGGATCCATGTCCTGGCCACCTGGATGACCAATCCCTGGGGACTAGTCAGGGATACACCTTCAGGTATCTCACAGGTGTCATAAGGGTATCCCATGGGTGTTGTTCACTAAAAGGAAAAATGAAGGGCTGCAATGCCAGAGGTCCAGGCGGGACTTCAGTGGCAGAAAACATACAGAAAACGCACACCGAGAAGTGGTAGGGCAAGGACTAGGAGGCCCTGTCCCCCAATAGACATTTCCAGCATCACAGATACCTTTGTTATGTTATGTTATGGGTATTTATAAAGCACACGTTTGCCCAAAGGCACCATGGCGCTAAACCGGCAGGAAAACTAGTAAAGGCCTAGAACAGGAAGGTATTCAGGGAACGATGGAAAGAGAGATGATCAGGAATGGCCCGCAGAGAGTGAGGGAAAGAATTCCAGGCCTTGGCCGCAGTAACTGAAAAGGCGCAGCCACCCATATGGGAAAGTATGAACCGGGGGACTTGGACCAGAAGAGCAGACTGAGAACGAAGCAGATGTGGCGGAACATAGGGAGGAAACTTAACCTGAAGGTATTCCACGCCAAGTTTATAAAAGGCACGATGCACAATGCAAAGAGATTTGAAAGGAACACTGTTCTTAAACCTTTCATCAAGCGTTTCAAGTGACAGGTGGCCCTGCTCCTTTACCACGCCCCTGAACCCCTAGACATTTGATTGAACCCCTATAAATGTAACAACCCCCAGAAAATGGTATATACATTTTTTATAAACTCAATAAGAACCCAGCTGTAATGTATATACCATTTGGTAAAGATTCAGCCGAACCCCTATACATTTAATTGAACCCAAAAATTGTATATAACTTTTGTATGAATTTTATATAAATGTGATAAGAATTTCAATGAATTTGATATAAAAATGTGATATAGATTTACCCGAACCCCTATAAATTTAATTGAACCACAATAAATGTAATGACCCCCAAAAATGTTTAAGTACATTTTATATGAATTTGATTAGAACCCCAATGGATTTCATATACAAAATACAACTTTGATAGCACCACTACAGTTTGAATGGGTCAGTGTGCTAAATAGTCACATGTCGATGGGCGGTTCTAAGTTATGACACTGTGTGGGGTCTCACAATACGGATATATAGCTTTATTGTAGGCCTTGAAAACACATGCCCTCTTCAGACATCTCTGGGTTACCCAGCGCAGTGTCAGGAAACGGTAACTATGAACAGCTACAGTTACGACAAGAAGAAAACAGCCACAGTGAACCCGATGATCGTTATTTACCTTATTGACTTAGGAGAAGATAGAACCGTCTTGATGCAATGAACGACTCACAGGCTCTGATGACGGACCGTGACGATCATGAGCTCAGTGAGAACACATCTACACCTAATGTGGGCAGTCAGCTGCCTCTCATTGCCACTGTCATGGGGCAGTCTGTTTGAGGTGTCATTCAAAACACTCAGGTGAGTTCAGCTGAAGATATGGTTAATTTGGAAATCGCTAACGGTGCTGACACCATGGTTCTCAAACAGTTCATGTGGTTAGAGCCTGTACTATCATGTTTAGATATTCAACATGGTTTAACAGAGTCTGAAGACAATGGGTACAAGTCTATGATCATGCAGAATGTTGGAGTTGAGGGAGGAGAGAGTGACCCTGAACACCTCAACATTTGAGGAACACAGAAGGACATGGAGCATCGATATCGGACGTTTTGCCAGCCGGTGGGCATATTTTTAAAGCAAACATTTGTACATTTTAGGGGTGTGACACCAAAACCAGAGTTACAACCATGCATTTCTGTATTTGTCTACAGACTCTAGCTGATCAAACAGATGGCAATGTGGAGAGCCAAGCTGTAGCAGACACTGTCAATATTTACTGTGTTTGTTGCTCAAATCAAATTGAGAACCTTGGGAATCTCAATGAATCTCAATAATAAACTGTGTAAGCAATGTATCTCGATAATGGAGACCAATAGTGTTAGAGATGATGGGATCACAACAGTTGTGATCTGGGCTGATATCCTAGCCATTCAGGGCCGCAGCAGGAGGCTCATGAATGTTTGTAAATATTCTATACAGATAAATCATTATGTAAAGAATGCTACACGTTGAGCCCTAAACGTCTTGTAAAAATGATGCTTCAAATACAGCTGTCAACCCAGCTAAGGGCTGTGAAAGGGGTAGACAAATGCATGTCTAAATTCTTTTTTTAAAATATATATTGCATTTGTTGTACGCCCAAACCCTTGGGTATCACGGCGTAATTATACATGAGTACTTCATATACATCTTGTAGGTTGCAATTACAATATAGATGTTCCTGGTTGTAGATACATACAAGATACGTTGAATATAAAGTCATAGAACACTGCAAACATACAGTAAGGTAGAAAGTTACAAAATGAGGGAACTAGACGTGGGCTTAATTCCTTAGGTAGGGCTATTCGTTTTGTGGAGGGGTCATGGCATGCAATTGGTGTATTCATCACTGGGATTAGGTATAAGGTAATTGAAGAATTGGGCAGTGGCATACTGAAGAGTACCAGGTTTTGAGGAGTTTCTTAAATTTGATTAATGAGGGCTTGCTACTGATGTGGTTAGGAATGGAGTTTTGGGCTATACAAGTGTCAGGGTCCGGCTTGATGGAATTCCACAGGAGCTGATGCTGGCCCACCAGACCCTCACCAGGAGTTCACATCTCAATCCTAAAGTAAAAGCTGAGCTGAGAACCCCAAGAAAGGGAAAGGGGAATTGGAGAAAACAACAAATGAGACACTGCTGCCCTGCAACCTTCTGGTAGGCTCTGGTATCTGTAGTAAACAAATACACTTGGTTAGTTATGCATAGTATAATTACCTTTCTTAAATTGTTTTCTAACATACACTAGCTTCTTTACCTCTAAAACCTCTGTTTAGACTTAGAGGTTATTTATTTATAATGAATATTCTGAAAACTGTTGTGATGTTTAATTATATGTTGCCACTAAGCCATTCAAGTCTCTTTAGAACTCAAAAGTAGATGACTCTTGCAAACACTTGACAGATTTAGATATTCTTCAATACTCTTCTTTTCATTTCACTCTGTAAAGTCTGAGTTAAAATGTTTTAAAGGAATGCAGTCTTTTCTTGAAGTAAAGAATTCTCAATAGCGTGAAAATGAAAACTCTAAAACTCTCTTGAACGCTGCTCCTTCTGCGTGTGAGTCTTTTTATTTACACGCACGTATAAAAATCACAACACTCACGCGATAAACATGCAACTCCAAAAAGACGTGAAAAACTGTTCTCGCGCCAAAGAAGTCACACGCACTGTTCATGGACGCGCTCTTTCAAAAAAACGCACATGCGCGATTTACACGCACCGCTACTAAACATGAAACCTGTGCACGTGCTGAAAACAAACTCGCGCTCAGTTAATATGGACTTGTGCTCTATCGCTCACCGAGCACGCGTAAACATATGATGTTACTAACATGAAACTTGTACACGTGCTGAAAACAAACTTGCGCTCAATTCAGATGGACTCGCGGTCTATCGCTCACCAACAAAAACGTAAAACATGCAACATTACTAACGTGAAAAATTGTACACGTGTTAAAAATGATCTTGCGCACAATTCATTTGGACACGTGCACTATCGCTCTCCATACCCGCGCACTCCCATAAATGACGTTGCTGAAGACGAGAAGACGAGAAGACTCGAGCACGTGTTAAACAGTTTTGAAATTTCTTTCACACAGATAACCACATTAAAGCTTGCGCGCACAGTCTTTACACTTCTTTTCTTATAGTCTTAAAACTGTATAAGAGTCTTTTCTCATTTTACTTTAAATAACTTCTTAACACTTTAAGTTCCTTAGAAAAATGGAAATTCTTTGTGAAAGTCTTTTAACTTTAAAAAGGAACAATCCCACCTGATGTCTTCTAGTTCTCTCAGGCACAGCAATCGATTTCCTTACTTCTTTAGTAAATCTTCTGAACTCTGAAAGGCCTTACTTAAGAAGCTTAACAAATGTACAACCAGCCACTGAATTACTATGGATGAAAGGCAGTTTAGAATCCTGCTCACCTCCCAGGAATCCAACCCATTATCATTTCTACCAATCAGAGAAACCAAACATATCATTGTTCCTTAAACCAATCAGATTAAGTTTCTTTCTCTCCATCTTGATTTGGGCAACCACAATGTTTATTCTATGTACATACCCTTCCTAGTTACTAAACCACCTACACCACCAGCCCTGACAGTACCTATGTTTATTCTATGTACATACCCTTCCTAGTTACTAAACCACCTACACCAGCCAGCCCTGACAAGTGACATATAAGCCCCTTTTGAATACCAAGCAGTTTCAACAGAGGTTTTCCGCCGTGTGTTGGAAGTATAATTGAGAAAACTGTTCACAAGTGGTGTGATAAGGTATATTTAAGCCATTACAACAGAGATGCTACCTCATAAACTGACCTATGAAGATTGAGAATGTAGATAATGTATATGTATGTACGCTTATTTGCAGGAAATAGAAAATGAACACCTGTTGGGAAGTTGCCAATTTAATGTCAAACCCGCCAGTGGATATGTACAGCAATTAATGTTGGCTTTACTTAAGAGGATCTAGGCAGTATATCCCTGAGGATATTGTATTATCTGCCCACACCACTGTGGGCATACAAACGTCAATGTAAAAATGTTCTATGTACCGTGTTGTTTCAACAGAGGCCACCACACAATGGATATCTACTGGCAAAATTGCTACAAAGGGGATTTCAATGATTTAAGGCTGCCTGTGGAACTTTCATCGAAACTGGCAGTTTACGACATGCAACACCATTTCCTGCTGTTAAAGGATATTGGCCGTATGATAGGAAGCCTTATGAATTTCTATTAGCCACCGCTATACTGTTTATTAAACATCTGTTAATCCTAATAAATATGCTCACCCATAATATTGTGTAAATTATGAAATTGACAAAAAACTAAAGTTTAGTAAAAGCTACCATAGGCTCATTAGTCCTGAATATCACAATTTTGTAATTTCCTAGCCGACATGTGTTTCGAGCTTGGTCCTTTTCAAGGCTAACATTTAGCATAGGACATTACACAATTTCTAAAAATACAATATTTGAAAATAATTCCAAATTCAACTGGTTCACAACATCATATATAACACAAGATTTGTAGTGATATGATCAAAATCGCCATAACGTTGGTATGCATATTTTTCACAGCAGAGAGAAAAGATAACAAAGAAAGACACAAAATGTTACAAAATGCATTATGCTTCACACATGTGTTATATATCTAATCTATATCCATAGCCATAAACACCTCTTGTGATAATCCATTGGGTTATGTTAACCTAGGAAACTCCCAGATATGAGACAACTGCACTCCTTTAGTCATTGGTGTCCAACCATGCTACATGTCAAGAATCGTTATAATCTATGAACCTTACATAATTCCCAATTTGCGATCAGCCATACTTTAGTGCGAGCCCTGTAATGTATGGAGAGGGGGACAGTGGTATCTTTAGAAGTCTCTTTAGCCACACAGTGTCTTTCCTATGCCACAGCTTCGAATTAGCTAAACGACATGTGAAAATGGCTGCCACCAGTATTGCAAAAGACGTCATGGGGAGTGTGACAACAGCAGTTGACATCGTCCCACCAAACAGAAAAAGGAGTGACAGGAAGGATCAGGCTTCATTTATAGACCTTGTGGGAGTGTTAAAAGAAAGAGGTCCACATCAAATGTACGCGGCCCTCAGATACTCGTCAAGAAAAGAAGCTCAAGGGTCTGACGTAGATATCTAACTAAGTGCATTAGCTCTAAAACACAAAAGGGCAGCAATATCTTCTAATGAACAATAAACTTCTTACATAAGAAATCAGAGCTTGATCTCTTTAGCGTACCACTGACCCAAACCAGCATTGAGAACAGTTTTTTCATGAAGGTTCCCCCCTGGCAGTGTTATCGCCAATAGCCCCCATAGATTCTTTTGTATCATGGTCGGCTGACATGTATCTGGATTTGACCAATACATTTCTGCATGTAAATTGTAAAATAACAAATGCTAACGGCACCAACCTCGTGGCTGGTGCAAGAGTAGCTACAATCCCAATTCCCAAAGCCACAATGTTAAACCAGGTGGAAGTAACACTGGGCAATTGCATGATAATATGTAAATCTACAGGGCCGATGTAGAGATCATGTTAAAATATATCCCTGATGCCTTGGAAAACTAGCTCTCGGCCAGTCTCTTTCACTGAGATACTGCGGGCAGTCTGACACCACTGCTCTTTATGGTGACAACAAATGGCTTGTGGAGAGAGCCTGCTACGCCACTCTGAAGAACATTTGATTTAATGGAACGTCTACATTTTGACCTTTTATTCCAGGATAAACTATTGATCAACAGCATTGACCTTAAAGTGAAACTATCCGAAACACGGATGCTTCCTCTCTCATCAGCAGGAATGCTGAACCATACAAGCTAGTAATGATATCGGCTAGTTTGTTTGTCTCCCCAACCGTTAGATTAGCACATGCAGAGGCTTTGAAAATATCGAATATGAAGTATCTGGTTGACGGGGTAGCCCTTAAAGTCTTCAGCATTCTTACCACTAGCCGGGGTACCAGTCAAGACAACCTGTTCCTGGGGAAACTACCAAAAATAATCATCCTGGGGATTGTTTAAACAGCATTGCTCACAGGCACATACGCGCAAAATCCCCTCGACCTCAAACACTGTAACATGAACTATGAAGCATTGCATAAGGATGGCGTCTTGATCCCAGCAAAAGAATACGCACCTAACTTTGAACTTCCAAACATAATCAGGGAGAACATGTCTATTATGGGGAAGCACATGCGTGATTCAGCAGTTGCATCCCACACAATGACTATGTCCATGGCTGCATGCAACTGGCCTTTGACCTAAGACCAGACAATGCATCATCAGGACATTTCAACTCATTGGGAAGTGGGGACTTACAAGCTGATATAAAGTTTGAAGGAAACCTAGCAGCTGCACACTCACTTCTAGTGAGGAACATTTTTGATACCGTTCTCAAGATCAATGCACAACTAAACATACTATTTGATATATAATGGATAGTCTGCATATGAAAGGATTCCTGAGTTACAATAGACAATCCAGGAAATCTATCTACAGTGCGTATGCCAGTTTTGAAAATGTACTTGAGCAATCGCAAATGAAACAATCAAATGGTGACATTCATTAATAATAATAAGACATTACACAGCATGTATAGATCTCGCAGACGTTTTACCCTGTGCAGAAAAGCAGATGTGTGTGTTCTGTTTAGTGGTATCTTGTATGAATAAAATAACTTTTAAAAAAATCAACAAGTGTCATGTTTTATTATACATAGATGTGTTAATGTAATATACAGCCAGTCCATTTTTCTACAGAATGGAGAAAAGGCATCAGTTAAGTTTAAACAGTTATATTTAATATAGAAAGGAGAAAAGGCATCAGTTACACTTGAACAGTTACATTTAATACAGAGAGTAGAAAAGGCATCAGTTATACTTAAAACAGTTATATTTTATACAGCTGAACAACGGATCGTTCGCATTATTCAGAAAACCAACTCTGACGGATATGTCTTCTGTGAGGCCTAGGCACTTCAGATGGTAGGGTCATCATAGCATCGTGAGTTGGTAGGTAAAGAGTCTTTAAAGCCCGCGGTATGCCACCTTCTTTCAAGACTGGGCGATAAGGATCTGTTTATAGGGGTAGTTGGACAGGACTGTGATGTTGCTGGGGAGAGGGGTCAACAGTTTTTAACCTCTGAAGAAGGTGTTGTTTGGTAACATTACCTAGAAATGATATTGGGATATTTAAATCAGCAACTGCCTGCATGAACTCGTTCATGCCGCTGAGCTCATTTGGTTTAGAAGTTGGCTGTCGACCTGTAATACCACATACTAGATTGTGCAGGATCGAGCCCCTTAAAACCCTACATCTGTAGATAAATCATCTCCTATAAGTCCATGTTTCCACAACCTTTTTAAGCTCCATTTTATGTAGCAGTAGTTCTGCATTAGATCTATAGCGCTAGATAAGTGTATTCACCATGTCCACCACACCTGGGTCTAGTTTCACCAGGTAGCATGTATGATCCCATTAAATCAGATCTTTTTTAAAACATCCTTCATTTCAGTGTCAAGCTGCATGGTTACAATCTTCGGTATATCAAAATCCTCTGGGGTGCGGGTGACAGGCTATCTAAGTGGCTTTTGTCCACCAAATATACTTTGACATTGATATTTATAATGTATTTATATTGTGCTTGTACACAAGTGCTTCAGAGCGCGATCAGACAAGGGAGGTGAAACAAGGGAGAACAAAACAACGATATTACTAGGCACAGTGACATTGAGAACGTGCAAGTGCATGGGAGAGGGAGAGGGGAAAGTGTATGGCGGGGAGAAGTGGAAAGTGCGGAGCAAAGGAGAAAACTGATAAATAATAAATAAAAAAAATAAAAGACAACAAACAGTGGTAGTGCAGCCAGCAAGCGGCAAGTGCTGCGTTCAAGGCAGCAGACAGGGTATGTCTGATAAGTGTAGGAAGAAAGGGGGGACTGTATGGGTACAGCTACAGACCCTAGTGCAAGGGGTGGCCCGGACACAGTGCGGAAGGGTGGCAGGGTGAACAGGTACCTGGGCCCGTAAGACAGAGAGTAGGCCAGGTGCACAATGCCAAGAGAGAACAGATCAGCAGGGGGAGGGGAGGCCGAAGGCAGAAGCAAAGTGGAAGGTCTTGAGGTGCTTCCGGAAATAGAGATGGTTCTCCTCAAGTTTCAGAGTGGCAGGGAGGCTGTTCCAGAGGGAGGCCCCAGACGAAGACAGAGATCTACCCCCAGCTTGTTTCTTTGAAAAACGACTGACCCTGAGGGAATTGGAGGTAGAGGAGCGAAGAGCTCGAGAGGGGAGGTATTTGTAGAGGGATAGCTGAAAGTATTTTGGACCCAGGCCCCATACCCACTTGGAGCCAATGGAGAGATTTCAGAGCTGGAGAGATACGATTCCAGGGCATGAGGCCAATGACAAGTCTTGCATTCCTTTTACTGAATTAGTTGCAGAAGGTGGAGAGTAGAGGCAGGTAGATTTAGAAAGAGGCTGTTACACTAGTCCAACCTAGAGACAACCAGGGCTTGAGAGACAGTAAGCATCTGGGGGGAGGAGAGGAAAGGCAGAGTACCTCTGAGGAGTTGCAGTTGGAAGTTAGAATTATTAGAGACATCAGAGATGTGGGCAGAGAAGGAAAGTGTGGAGTCAAAGATGACCCAGAGGTTCTTAGCCTCGCAAGTGGGGGTAGGAGGAGGGCCAAGGGAGGCCAGCCACAGAGTGAGGAGAAAGCAGGGTGAAGGTGTGCTGATGAGGAGGATCTCCATCCTGCTGGCTTTCAGACACAGATCGTTGGTGGCACACCAATCGTGAATGGCAGCTAGGCAAGCAGAGATGGGAGAAGGAGAAGAGGTGGCTGTGGGCAGCCTGAAAATTACTTGAGTGTCTTCAGCATAGCACTGAAAATGGAGCAGAAAATGGCAATGCATTGGGCAAGAGATGCCAGGTATTGGTTATAAAGCTTGGTTAAAAAGCTTTTTAAAAAACTTTGTAAACATTTTCTGAGCCTGAGCAATCTGGTGTTTAGTGGTAGAGACATGCCTATGAAAGATTCTATTAATCCACCGGCCTGAGAGACCACTTTTCTTTTAGCCTGTATAGATACCCACTTATTGACCTGTTTTTGATGATGCACTTCTTTTTTAACACACTTACTTGGCGTTGTGTTAAGGGGATTTGTCCCTTTAAAGTGTTCTGGGCAATTTCAGAAATAGCTTTGTGTTGCTGGATTGTGGAGTATAGAAGCATTTTGAATAGCGCAAAGTTTCTCCATAAGCATGGTGACTTGTTGAAAGCTGTAACAGTGACTGACCTCTGAACTGTACCTACAGATGTTTTTTAGAAGTTTTACGTGCCTTTTTAGGGGTACAGCTCAGGTAGACAAGGTGGGAATATATTGGTGAGCAATCATTAATCCTCTAGATTAGTTGTTTTTTAAAACAACCCACATATATCCGTAGGGTTTACTGGTGGTGTCTTCAAAAGCCTCAATGATGAAACACGTTTGGATGAATACATATGTTGAGCTATCACGGCTAGTTGTATTTATCATGGGGTTTTTAACTAACACTAATTAACTAGTGTTTATATGTTACAGATCTGTTGCTCCTACCCTTGTTGAACAAGCTCTGCATGATCTAACAAATACTTAGATTGCATGGATGTGACTACTGAGTAAATGCTTTTTCTAGTTCAGCGCTCAGACCTCTGTCATCAAATTATTGATGATGAACATATTCATCATGCTCGGTGGTAGTAAATGATCATCGTTGAGAATGTCCGGCATACCTTCTACAAATCGGAGGTGTTTAAGCTGGTGTTGGATGACCTTAAAGTCACCACAGACTCAGAAGGCTGTGCCGCACTCGCTCTTCTTGACCTCTCAGCAGACTTTGGTACTATCAACCACACCATACTCTTTGACTCACTGCACACCGTCGGAATCCAAGACTCAGCTCTCAACTGGATAGTATCGTTCCTCACAGACACCCTTTCTTCACCACTGCACACCCAGTGCTCAATGGAGTCTCTCAAGGCACCTATCTCCCCTTCTTTTCAACTTCTAAATGACCCCTCTGCCTGCGCTCATCTGCTCACACGACCTCACCTGCTATAACTACACTGATGATACAGTTAATCCTGAGAATTCCCAATTCTACCTCCGCCCCTTGCCCTGACCTGGCAGCATGCCTGATAGACATTGATCTTTGGATAACAGATAACCATCTCCTACTCAAAACAGGGAAAACACAGATTTGGTTTCAGGAAAAACAACTCTATTCCCACAACCATCTCCCTGGACACCCTCCCATGGTTCTCCTCCTTCTACTTGAGCGTTTCAGTTGGCTTAGAACTGTATAACACATGATTGAGAAGGTTGACCTCATTTCGCATCTTGCCTGACCATGCTAGTGAGCCTAGAACGAACTTTCACCTGATAGATTAGGGTAACCAAATCTCACATCCTGCACGACTATGCTAGTCAGCCGAAACTGCATTTAACCCAAGTGAGTAAGGTAGCCTGATATTGCAGTTCACCTAACTATGAAAGTTTGCCAAAAACTGCATTTTGCCTATGTGAATGGATTGCAGAAAGAGTGCGGTTCATACTAGACCTAGAGGTTCCTGACTGTCAGGTTTCCCATTGCCAGATTTCCCATTCTGAGTTATGTCAGGGCGCTGTGACTTTTAATTCCATTCAATATTCTGACACTCTTAGGGTTCTTTATTTTCTTTCTGAATCTATATTTAAACCGTAGTTGGCTTGGCCTTAACTATTGTTTTAGAAGGAGAGTTTCCCAAGCCAACATGGTGCTGAAGAAGCTGGCAATTGATTGGAAAAGAAAAAAACTCGAAGCTGATTGGAGGTTGTGGGTACTAGGAAACTGAAAGAGAATTCTAAACTGCCTTTCATTGTCCTTCCTCAATCAGGGAGGTCCTGTTACAGTATGCTCTAAAATGTAAGGCCTGTTAGAAGTTGACAGATATTTTGGTCAGGTTTTTTGGGATGTTCCAGTTCCCCTAGGAGCACGTCGTGGGACAAGACAAGCTGTTTTACTGGTGGGAGCGCAGCACTCTAGTTAATTAATTGGACTACCTTCTGAAAGGGCAGTTACTGTGAAGAGAAGCTTTGAAAATCATTTTTGCTTATTTAAACTGAGTTTAGGTATTTAGTTAGGATTAATGTTTGTCAGGCTGAGAGTTATCCTGTGTCCGCGGAAGCTGCTGAACCCCCGACAATCCCCCTGAAGTGTAATCCTCAGAACCCGATAATTCTCGGCACCGTTAACTACACCCCAAAGGGAAAGGGGGAAGTGGATAACATAAGAAACACCAGGCTGGCGACGTTCTGACTAGCTGATACGGAACCTGCAGTGAATACATAAGAACATACAGAATCCTCAAATTACTTTACTACCTTTAAATTATGAAAACTTTATATCCTTAACTAAAATGTAAAGAATCATACCTGGTTCTTCTCTTTTAAGATCTTAGAGAAGATTGGAGTAGTAGCTGATAAAATCTTTCTACCTTTCTTGTTGCTTTGAAAGTCTTAAAAATAACAGCAACTCCTTAGATTATTGAACTCTTAAGAACCTTGATTCTTGCCTTATAAACTGTTAAATGTTCCAGTTAAGAAGACTTAGATGAATCCTGTTCTTTCTTCTTAATAAATAAAGTTCATAGTCTCTTGAAGAACTTGCAAACTTTTCCAAAGTTCGTTGAAACCTTTTTGCGCACACGCGCAAAAATGTACCCGCGCAAAACACGCGTTGAGGAAAACACGCGCTAGAGAAAAAAAACACGCGCTGGGGAACACACGCGCTAAGAAAACACGCGCTGAAAAAGTCACGTAGCAGTCTTTTCTTACTCTCGCGTACATGCGCTTTAAACACACACGCTTTGAACACTCGCGCTGGAACACACGTGCTATAGAAATCACGTAGCAGTCTTTTCTCGCGCACACGTTCTCGCACTATGACTACACACGCAATGAACACACGCGCTTTGAACACTCGCGCTGGAACACACACGCTATAGAAATCACGTAGCAGTCTTTTCTCGCGCACGCGTACTCGCGCTATGACTACGCGCGCAATGAACACACGTGCTATGAACACTAGAGCTGGAACACCCGCGCTATAGAAATCACGTAGCAGTCTTTTCTCGCGCACGCGTACACGCGCAATGATGTCACACGCTGTAGTTTTCACGTAGCAGTCTTTTTTCGCGCTCGCGCACTCGCGCTACGATCACACGTAATAGTGTAACATTGCTCGCGCGCGTTTAAAGATTAAATGTTGAACTATAAACAGAGTAACATCAGTTCTTCTTTTGAATTTTCATTTACAATCTCCTAAAGTTTCTAATGAATCTGAGCAAAGATTTACATATCCAAATAAAGTCACTTAGCTTAAGAATTGTTTCTTCTCCAAAAGAACTTCCAGAAACTCTCCTGCGAACCTGAATTCTTCTCCTGAACAAGCCCACATAAGTAGCCGCTCGACTGCCAGGATTTGAAAGTTCAAATCCACTAGGCCCAAGACTTCAGCAGGAGCAGCTACAGACACGTCCTCTCAGCTGGGGTTACGACGATGAAAGGCAGAGAGTGACAGCTTAGAACGGTCATTGTTATCCTGCAGTTCTCTCTAGTCAATCAAGGCTTCTATTGTAAAACTCCATCTTGCCTTGGGCCAGAGCCAGGAATCTGTATAGAAAGGTCAAGGCCAAACCCACACAGAAATAAAGGGAAATAATTAAAGGGAACCTAACAGTAATTAAAGGAAACCTGATGACAAAGGGAACCTAACATTAATTAAAGAAAACCTGATGACAGTAATTAAGGAAACCTGACAATGTTTGAATATCATAAGACGGAAGCATTTCTCTTCACATTGTTGTTTGAGACTGTTTTAAAAGAGATTGAAGAGAAATCATTACACTCGTTTTGAGGAACGGCTTGAACTAAGTATTTCTTGTTGCATGCTTGCTTTGTGATAAGAAGTGTCAGTGTTTGAAATATAGAACTGCATTAGCAAGACTGCTGGCAGAGAGCAAATTCATTTTCACCCAAACATTTTGAAAATAATTTCAGTGACGCACGGCAAGCGTTTAAAGGAGACACTATACCACCTTGCACATGCGTTTTGAGACTGGTGTCTCTATTTTTACTGCTCTCGTCAATGATGCAGTGGGGCTTGCCTGGGGGAGATTAGTGTGTCCTTCAGACAATTTACTACCGAGCATGCGCGTGATTAACCTTACCTTTTGAAACAAGGTGATCACAGTGTGCACACTCAAAACACAGGAGGACAGTGTGTATACTGCAAGCAAAACATTTGGAACAACCTTAGTAAAAGAGACTAGGGTCATCATGATTCACTTTAAAGGAACAAAATAAAAGACTATAAGAACATTCAGATTCAGCTGACAAATTAAGGAGAAGGTAACCATATAGCCAGATCACATGAAATGAACTTGCTCCAAGAGTCTTCACAGGTGTAAAAGGATTTCAAAAAAGAAAAAGAAAAATATATCTTCAATCTAAAGAAACAGAAACATCAAGGTGTTTCACTCTAATTGGATATTTCATCTCACATCCCAGTTGTTCAAGGAGGCTAAAAAGGTATAAGAAGTCATGTGGGGAATTAAGGTGGGTCAGTGTCATGATAAAAGAAATAACAGTATTTAATTTTCTCATCCTCTGCACGTTCTCAGCTAAGTTGAAGAGTGAAGCCTGCGTTGTTTTATTTCATCTACTTCCCCTTTCCCTCAGAGTTGCAGAGGCCTCTGTTGTTTCTGATCAGTAGTTAACTAAACACTTTGGAGCATCTGTGGGGCTCAGCAGCTCCTGCAGATGAGATGTCAGGACCGGACACTGACGCACCAGATGTCTATTATGGGGAGCATAGATAATTTGGTTGGCACATAAAGGCAATCAGGGAGAGGGAGGCCTCTTCCATCCTCACCAATACTCGCACATATCTCCCACTACACAAACTCTCTGCTCAGCACCTACAACTCTAGAATGCATTACCCACCACAATCAATTCAGTCTTGCTGCACACCTAATTATATACCACCTTGCACACCTCAACAACCTTCAGAATGCAGCTACCCGCCACAATAAATTCTGCCTAGCTGCACACATAATCTCACATACCAGAACAACCTCTGCTAGAAGGCAGCTACCCAACAACAATTCGGCCTAGCTGCATACATAAATGCACACAGGCATGGACACAGGCACTACTGAACAAAGAGTAGCTTTCACCCTCATCTCCAATGTCTAACAGCCGCAAACACACCTGTATTATATGTACATTTTCGTATTATGAAAATCTTTCTTTGTAAATTGATGTACCTTGTAAATGTTAATGCGTATTTCATGACAGTAAGTGTATCCTTAAAGCGCCCTTCTACCCACGGGTCCTGAGCGCTCTACAAATAAATTAAACAAACAAACAAACTATTTACTGCTCTGACTATCTACACTGACCTTGACTCCGGTCCCTGGGGGCGTTCAACCTACAGCGTGTTGAGACCATCCCAATGACGAAAGGCGCTATACAAATGCCCATTAACATAACATAGCATGACATTGTTTACAGCCGGGTATAAACTAGTGAAATCTAAATAGTGTATTTGCTCACTCTCTGGGATGTGATGGTGTAATTTTAAAACATGTGTACGACTTGTGTACATTGCATCTCACAGTTGTATGGGGTCAGGCAGTGTCTTCTCTTTAAGAAAAATACCCACTTTTGGGTTGCTTTGTACCATTGCTCGCCACTCATGTTCCCAAATACTGACAATGCAAACTCCCTGACTGGATAGAAACGCCTGTTTCAAAAGGGTACGTTGATACAACTGCTCCTAAGTAGTACCTGTCAGAGTATTGAAACCCCTAGTGGGGTAATATTTAGGAAACACGTGATAAAACAACTGCTGAATTCATGGGCTGTTTCCACACACTGAACCAGAGTATATCCATCCAGCCAGTATTTACTGTAACATTTCACACTACTAGCTGTTAGGGCATGTTGTACGGCATTGTTTTCAGTCTCTGGTAAACATAGGAGCCATTGAATAGTCGCTGTGGAATAATGTTTTTGGCGCCCGTGGTATGAATCCTGGGGCAGCAGCGCGACCGTTTCAGGCTGTAGATACAATTGCCTGTAGATTTGCATACAACAACTAGCCAGCGTAAAACTTTTAAAAGGATTGACATATGACACATGTAAGCCATCCTGTATAGGTGTTACATGTTGGGTCTTTTAAATGATCCTGTCCCTGAACAAATTGCATACCTGTCTTAAAATGTTGACATATTCTTTACAGTAAGCGCTTAATTCCTGTCAAAAGTCAAATACGCTGTGCTTATTTGCCTTATACCACATCATGAATTGGTCTTTTTCACTAGGCATCATGTACTGAACACCACATTGATCACAGGCTGGTACTAGGCCTTCATAGTTTCGATTAACCTGTGGTGTTGAAAAGATGTGGAAGGAAGCACTTAGAACTGGGAAAAGAAAAAGCTTTTGGGAGTTTACTGATATTCATGGGTAGGAAGTTCAAGGAGTCGATAAAACATAGTCTCAAAGTTGCCACAAGGATTGACATGAGTTTAGAACCTTGTGTGATAAGTTTCACTCAAATGTGTTCCTTCGTCAATTGTTTGAGTATAAAGCAGCCCTCGTACCCTTTGGCATTATGAGCTAAAAATGTGCAGCATGTGAATTTGGTTGTTACAAACATGCTAACAAAATCACTCACACACGAATCACCCTCAAACGCCCAACAACTCTCACCTGTTAGATGTATAGTATAAATGCAGTTTGATTGGTTTGTAATGTCTTTCTGCCTGGCTTCTATGTCATTAGTCAAAATTAAGTGTGCCTGTTAAGCTAGAGGTCCACCAGGCAGAATTACAGGAAAAAACACAGATTTCACCTTAGCTGCAAGGTTGACAAGGTACTGCGATGCCAATATTATCAACAAAATATTTTTTATTTACAAAAATATATTCACTAAACATTTTTCACATCACATAATTCATTCCACCATACATACCCATTCACAATCTATCACAACATAATTAAATTATACAATCAAGATGGGTTACCAATGTCTAAAAACCCTCTCAACACATTTGCTGGTCAAATGATCCTAGACACCCCTTTCTAGATATAGGTGTGTCAAAAATGTTAAACAGCATAGAAACTTGTCCAACAATGTCTACACGTGTTTCGGTCAGTCGTGGGCTTCTAGTAGTGCCCGGTGTTCACCCGACCTTCTTCAGGACAGAAGTGGGGCATTGATATCGCTTCACCAACATGCAACTTCCTGTGTAAGATGGCTTCAACAATGCTCCAGCGTGATATCGTGGGGGTAATACAAATTGTGGACTCAATCCCAAATGCTCCAAAAGTCCAATCAAATTATTCACAAAGGAGCTTTTAACATACTGCTAAACATATTGCAGATTATTCAATAACCTTGTGTCACCAGATAGCCAATGTAGCACACACTGTACAAAGTTTCGTGCAGTCTTGAAAAGCATGTAGTGAAGTCTCACTACTATAAGCTTCACTGTATCCACAAGCAACAGCTGCAGCTTTTTGCTTATCTGCCTGTATCTCCTACGTATCACCAGATCGCGATCTGGTGATACGTAGGAGATACAGGCAGATAAGCAGAGTGTGCTACATCGGCTATCAGGCAACACACGGTCATTCAATAATCTGCAATATGTTTGGCAGAATATTAAAAGCTCCTTTGTGAATTTGATTGGACACAAACCATGTAGAGATTGATCACTCTTCCTTTCTTATTTTTTCTTTTTTCTTTGTGACTTTTGGAACACGGATCATGTATGGAAACATGTATCGTATGTAATCTGGAATTTTATTGCAATATTTCTATTGGTGTCTTACATGCATATTTTAATTGAAAGTACTGAATTGAAATGCATGAACCATTTAGCCCTGATGATGGTGTTGTACACCGAAATGCATTGGCTTGACTATGTTACATGTAAACCACAAGGTCTTTTTGCCTCAAGAACCGTATGAATTAAACACAGTTTGAGAACTTTTACAAACAAAAGATCCAGTTTCTAATATTTTGTCACGATGTAAACCATACGACCAGTATTTTGCTGTTTTAGCCATTAGTGGGAAGTATAGCCATAGAACTCTGTTTAAGTACACTATTTTGATGGCTCTAGAAAAATACTACTTAAAGAGAGTCAACTGTCCAAAAGGAACAGATATATCCATCGGAATACCCAAATATCTATGAGATTTCAATGCTTTGTCACGTATATTTGCATCTGTACTGCTCAGTGGTTCGATTAAACCTATGATACTAGACGCCAGACACAGACTTAATGGCACGTAATTAAAATTTTATAGCCATCTGATTTTATATTTTATAATAAGACTGTGAGTGAGTTTGTTCAAAGGTGTGTAAATACCTTAGGAGCGGGGCCTGATAACTACTGCAATGATTCTTAATGGTGCAAAACACAAAATCTAGCTCTTACTCACCCTGAGCCTTCTCAGATTTTCCAGAAATTGTAAAACGCAGAGGACATCGCGCATGGATCACCTTGTAAATAAGGGCCTAGTTAAACCATCAGAATGCATGCATATCTGTATGAAATTGTTGGGTCTAACAGTTTCTAAAATACGAATGACCAGTGTTTCTACGGCTTCTGTTAAAAGAGGAAGCCTGCGTCCCAAGGACTGTAACTGATCCAAGTTACAAATCACAATTCCTCGTTATACTCGACGACTGCAAATGTTTTATATGCCCATTGACATGTCTGCACGCTTTCTAAGTACACAGGAGCATCAGGTTGTGGGGTTTGGGGTTGTAGCATATTAGGACGATCATGTCTGGATATAACCGACCTGGCCTTTTTGAAGATTTTAAATAACCAACGCTGCTGGACTCTGGATGTACACAATTTTAACAATTGTTCACTGTCTTTACGGTCCCTCTGAATTGGTTTCCACCCCTACTCTGTAGAGAAGTACCGACTGTAAAAGTGTTTGTGTTTGCAACTTCACACGCTGGATCACTCCTGTTATATCGGGTGCTGGTTAAATGCACACATGCTCTAGCGATTCGCTGGCTGTTTAAAAGACACATCTGATTTGTATTGGGCGATTTTGTTTTCAGGTGTGAGCTATTTACTAGTCACAAGCATTTGCTGTCATTAGACCTTGTTAGATCTGATGATTGTGATGCCCCGTCAGCGGTTAATGGTGGAGTAGCAACTGTACTAGAGCTCGGTATGGCTATACCACCATTTTCGTTGGGTATCAGTGGTATAGAAGATGTGTTATTGATTTCAAACCGGCCAGGGCCTTCGGCCACTAGCATGCTGTGTTCCACATTTTGAGCATTACATGTTGTTCTTTTAGGATAGTTGAGTTGACTTACCATGGATATTAAAATATTAACCGTGACTGTATTCTCTCTTTCCTATCAACCCTTAACAAATTCCACTTACTCTAGACATTGATCCTTCCCTGCTAGTCAATCTTTATAATGAAACTATGCTAACAGCCATGAATAAAATTGCTGCACTTAAATCTAAAAGAATGAAACCCAAAGTACACACCAACACTTGATTTATCTCAGACTTGCAAACCTTGCGATCGACTAAAAGGTCTGCCGAATGTAGTTGGCTAAAATCACCAACACCGACAAACCTTCCTTTCAGACACTAGCCAACAATTACAAGGAAGCCATCATCAAAGCCCAAAATCACTCTTTTAATAAGAGAATTCAGAATGCCCAATCAAGTCCCAGGGAACTGGAATCACCTGCCCTGACTCCGGATCACTCCATCAAAGATCTATAATGGTGCACTAGTGTACAAAAGGCCCTAGCAAACAAGATCACCCTTCTACAAAGTAAAACTTAAACAACAAAAAAACTAGCCCTTGCCCCTCAAACCACGCCCTCGACTAAAACCTTTGAGATGCAAAGGTGACATCTGCCCTGCCACCTTGATAAAAGAATGTGCTGATGAACTGGCACCTCTCATCACTACTATTATCCATAGTTCATTTGCAGCCAGCTCGGTACCAAATGACCTAAAACAAGCGTGGGTGTTACCCTTGCTATAGAAAATGACATTGGATCCAAATGCCCCAACAAATTTCCGACCAATCACTATAGTCTCATTCTTAATAAATATGCTAGATCATATAGCCTACCTGCAGATCCAACAATTTTTGGAAACAAACATACTTCTAAGACTGAGACAATCAGGATTTAGACCTGGTCATGGAACAGAGACAGCTCTTTTGGACTTGAAAACACAAATAGACCAATTCAAAGACAGAGGAGACCTCTGCATCCTCCTCCTATTACACCTCTCTGCAGCTTTTGATCTAGTCAATCATAAAATGTTATGTCATCACCTCTAAACTGCTGTCCCCCGAAGCTATCAAATGGGTTGAATCTTTTCATTCCAACCGTATGATGAGAGTCTTCTACACCTCTTCAGCAGCCGACCCAGTCCAAGTAACATGTGGCATACCGCAAGGTTCCGGTTTATCTCCAACACTGTATAATGCCTTCACAAAGCTACTATTTGACAAACTTGAAAAAATGGGTATTTCGTATACAAACTATGCGGATGATACGCAAATACTCTTACCCATCACAAGATGTTATGATACTGATGCCAACAATCTTAACAAAATGTACCTTGCCATCCAGGCGTGGATGGCTCAAAATGAATTATGCCTCATCAATGACAAGACTGAGTTAATCCTAATAGAAAACAAATCAAAATTAAACAATATACCTAATCAATACAAATCCTTCAACATTGATGGCAACACCATCAATGTCGCTAAGGAAATAAAGACCCTGGGGGTCTACATTGACTCTTCTCTCTTCCTTACCAGACAGGTTAATGCCATCGTCTCGTCAGCAGCCTACACGTCTAAACTTATTAGATTGAGTAGACCCTTCCTCTCGGCAGATAACAGTATCATGTTAGCAAGAGCATTGAGCCTTATGGTTAGATTACTGCAACTCCCTTTTTACAGGATCAAGTACTAGAAACATTTAAAAAACTCCAGATTGTACAAAATAATGCCATCAGTTCTGCTTTGAACATACCCAAGAATTAACACCTCTCATTCACCAGACGACACATTCACAGGCTCCCAGTCCAAGAGAGGATCAAATTTAAAATTCTCAGTTTAACCCACAAATGCCTTGCTAACAAGGCACCAGTTTACCTCAGCAAGAAATTGTCAAAACTCACTCCAATAGAACTACTCAAGCCTCATACGTCAACCTTATTGTTACCCCAAGATTTGAAAGACAGAAAGCAGGTAGATCCAGATTACCTGTAGTAGAAGCTAAACTGTGGAACACTCTGCCAACTCAGTTAAGAAATGACCCATCCCTCTGGTCATTCTGAAAAAGCCTGAAGACTAGACTTTTCAGCTTATACTCTCAACATTGAGACACCAGGCCTAGACTAGACAGCTCATTCCTAACTTAGCACCTAACCCTTTAAAGAAGTGTTGTCTTATCCCACATGCCAAGACTGCTTTGTAGTTCTGTTTACCCTAAGACACTTTTACTATTTTGTATATTTTGTATATCTGTATACCTTCACTCTTTGCATCCTTATACCTGTACCTGTAAGCCTGTAACTTTCCTATAGTTTGAAATGCACCTTTACATCTTGATGTACTACCTTGTAACTATTCTTGTAAGATCATAGCGCCTAGGGCCTCTGGGTTTTTGCACGCTCTATAAATGTCAAATAAATAAATACATAAAATGAACGTGCATGTAAAACTGTGTTTGCATTTTCTTAAGCTTTGCTGCAAGTGAAACTATATTTATCCTGCCAATTTTTTGCAAAGTCAAGGTTGATTTGGAAGAGCTTTGCACATTATCACAGATAGAGCGTTCACATCCATTGCAGGAAAAACTTTGCTTATGTTGTGAAGTACAACGTGGGTGCACGTGTCACTCTGTATAACTTGCATATTTATAGTTATGATAAAAAATTTCAATTCGAAAAAAGGTAATTTAGTCTTTGTATTTTTCTGCATTTCAGTCTCATTGGTTTGGTGTTTATAGGTAGATAGAATGTGTCCACCGCGCCGCGCGCACCGGCGAAGTCCCGGTCTAAGTCCCGCTTTGCCGCTCGAGGATACTGATTCTGCTGCTACTGTTTTGCTGGGAATTTCTGCCGTGATTTGAACTGCTTGACAGCCGACACTACAGTTCCCAGAAGGTGACCACAGATAGAGATCTACCTAATTATACTCAGCCATTGTGGACATTTTTGGACAATATATAAGTATATACAATTTACTTATGATTCTCTTGTAGGCTTTGGCGTTGGCTTGTACACCTTCTGTTGGGCGGAGCTATTTAAAGAAACTCGCGCGCGCACCGGCGAAGTCCCGGTCTAAGTCCCGCTTTGCCGCTTCGCCGCGGTCACCGCGGCTAGCGTCGAAAGCTGTTAACACTAATAGTGTTAAAATCCGATCCTGATACCCTGATCTGGATATTGACTATAATCCAACCATGAAACGACAGATAAACTCATTAAAGTCTGGCATGCCGATAGTTACTACATCGCATAGATCCAACGGCGCCAGTTACATCAAATCTCCTTCGTTTGCCTATTCAAAAAGAACTCGCCTCAGTTCCACTCCATGTACAAGTAGCCGAGGTATAAGTCAAGACGAATTAGGGCCACTCCATAAAATGGACATTCGCCCCTTTTGTAAAGGCATAAGTAATTTTGATCATCCAATACAACAAATTGGGAAGCCTATAGGGCTTTCCTTACAACAACCGACAAAAGAGCTTATGGCCATAAAAAAATCCTCAGATGACCATCTCGTATCTAGCAATACTGGTGGGGGAAATTTAATTGATAAAGAAAAGTCTGCGGTGCATATGGGTGAAATTCGAAGTGGCGAGCCTTGTATTCCTACTACAGTCACCGTTCCAACTGTTAAATTTGCAAAAGAAAATGTCTCGCTTACAGACAGTGCCATACTCACAAATGTATTAACTGGTGTTGAGGCGCCGCCGCCTAATGTTTGTAATATTTCTGTAATAACTGTGGGCGACTCATCAATTTCTAAGTCATCTGTGAATTCTGTGCCGCAAGACATTCCTATCATTGATTTAGAGAACAGCTCCTTGGCTGTTTTTTCTCACATTGCGTCTGAAAACCTATCTAAATCCCCGGCTCTTTTTACAAACGCCAGCCCTGTTGATTCAGTGGCAAATCCTTCTTTCGTTGCTCCCACCCCTAGAAAGGTAATTGGAAAAGCCATCTCTGACATGTGTCCTAATGACACTCGGTCCGTGGACATAGGTATAGCTTTAACATCTATGAATAATGCTATTTTAGCCTTGGCCAAGCTCTTCGAAGTGTTGGTTTTAAAGGCTGAGACACATTCAAATCAATTTGACCAGATTTTCACAAATCAGTTTATAATCTCTGACAAACTGGATTACTTGAAAAATGTGAAACCATCGCCAATTGTCAACCATCCTGTATCTACACAGACTCTATCATTTAACGATCCAATCGTTCAAAAATATCAGCCCTTACCGTTTATACTAGAGCCTATAGTGGACTCCATGGAAAGAGAACCTGAACCAAAAACGATCCCCACATATGCTCTCTTTGAGTCTAAAAAGACAAAGAACACCAGCACAATAAAACCGACATCACAAGTACAGACTAAGAAAACAAAAAATATGAAAATGGGATCTCGCCAACCATCACAAATCAAAGCTTTTCTTAGTAAACTACCCACCTTAACCACTCCTGCTGCAGTGGCTTCAAAAGCCATTACAAAAAAATATGCATTGCAAAAGCAAATCAAAAAAGCTAAAATACATTCGGCCCTTGCTGATCCAGTCTTAGCGTATAGCCCTTTAAATAAATTGGTCACTGTAGCAAATCAACTTTCACAAAATAACCTCACCGAGTTGAATGTGAGTACAGTGGCCAATGATGATCATGACAGGCCCAACCTAACAACTGAAACGACTAACAAGCCTCCCATGGCTCAGAACTTAGAGCCTAACGAACAGCGTCGTCAAGAAATATACAAGGCAGTCGATGATTACTTAGCTTTAAAAATAGTCCCAAAAAATATAACCTTGCTGCAGGAAACTCCAGCTGTACAGACACCTGTGCCTGCAGTTGTATCGATTTTAAAAAAACCACCTTTATTGGATACGACGGGGTCTTCCCTAACCAACTCTTCTCAACCCACATGGAAGACGCTATCTGCAAAAGAGCTCAGGTCCGAGGGACCCGGGACAAACCCAGTTCACCCTGACAATATAGAATCCCTTTTACAAGCAACTCTAATTAAACTTTTGGGGACCTCCAACACTCCTCAACCAGTCCCAATCTCAAATCCAGATAATGGTGCTAGGACAAAAACGAATGAACTAACATTAGCAAATAAACAAAAACCAATTGCTACTCGCTTTAAACGACCAGCGATTCATTCATTAACCCTCAGTTGTCAGCCCCCACCTGTCAGACAGTACAATCTAAATCGGGCGTCCGTTCTGTCGATATTTCATGAAATCCCGGACCTCGATGATATAGGATCGGTTGACATTGAACTTGTCGAATTTCCGGACGCTTCAAATCAATCTCTAGTAAATTTATGGATTAACTCCAGGGTGGTAGTAAATACTATCTGGGCCGCGAAATCCCAAATTACTGACCTTGGTTTTATATTACTCCCTTCCTCAGAGGTACTAGATAAACCTATCATACGTTCTTCGCCCGTCCCGAACCAACAAAGAAATCGACCCCAAGAGCGACTTGCACAATCCTGTAGTTGCCAATGTCAACCTAAACAAGAATAGCAAACATCCCCCACACCATCCAATTTTCATTTCGCTAGTTGGAACTCCAGAGGAAATCGACATTTATTAAATAATTCTCTTCTACATGATTTGTACCACGACGTAATTCTGCTCCAAGAAACTTGGTTAACAAGCACTCCCTCTTGGAATAATTATGATGTTTGTCTAGCTCCCGCAGTAAAACATCGGGTGGGTCGTCCAACCTCAGGTTTGCTAACTGCAGTTAAACAATCCTCTGGTCTAAAAATATTCCCTTGGTATTGTCCGAACGAGTTCATACAGATGTCTAGACTGAATGGTGCTAACTACTCATGTGCTGTCATTAACATCTACTGGAACTATATGAGAATCTCTGATGATAGCTTCTTTGAATCCTTAGCACAGGCTTTCGACTTAATCATGATGGATGGGCATGTTAACTTGATCTACTTGGCAGGTGACCTAAACTTACACTGTCTGGGACCTTTCGCCAAGAATGAACAAAAACGATTTGACATGTGGACCATGTTTATTAGATCACATAATCTTCACATGTTAAATGGATCCCTTTTACATGACATCCCACCAAGACCGACATGGCATCGAGCTAATAGCCTCAGCATCATCGACTTTACCTATGTCAATGCGAAGATGCTGGATATGGTCTCAGACTTTTGCATTATAGAATCACAGGCAAGTGATCATAACATCATGCACACAACTTGTTGCTCCAATAAAATGACCATCAATTCCCAACCAATCTATCTTAAAGGGACACATGTAGTAAATCCGGCAAGAAACCGCCTAAAGTGGTCGGAACACTCCCTAAAAGCTTTCAGATCGTGTTACCATGCCCATTTAACAAGCAACAATATAAATGACACCATGGCTGAAAATGTACATTATGATCTGATGCAGCTCTTTCAACCAAGGTCCACCACTCATAAGCACAAACAAATTCCGCATTTGCACATCACTAACCCTGAAGTCAAACGTAAAAAGTCTATAATGCGAGCGGAAAAAAGAAAGGCCAATACACTTCCTCCAGAACTACGTCGGGTTGCTCTATCGCAAATTCAAACAGACTACAGAAACTGGGCTAGAGGCATCAAAGCCAAATTATATCAGGATGATGGGGAAAACATGCTAGTAGCCCTAGCCTCAAAAAATTTAGCCCGCTCATGGCATGCTATAAATCAAATAACATCAGGTCATCAAGTGGCAATCCAAACAAATGATGTCTCGGAGAACACGTGGGTTTGTTATTACTCTAAGCAATTCACAAGTGACCAAGCACCCTCATCTGTCTCACTTTTAAAGCACGACACGGCATTCAATCTACACTTCACTAAAGACGATTTAGAGCTCTTAATCAAACAGACCAGTAATTCCAGGGCCCCTGGCCCGGACGGGCTGTCTAACATGCAGCTGAAACAATTCCCGGAGATTTGGGCTGACATATTATTCCTCATGTTTAAAACAATCATCAAATCTCAAAAACTCCCTACATCTTGGAAACAGTCGATCCTCATACCGATCTACAAAAAAGGCGATCGTGCATGTCCTGCAAGCTATAGACCCATCTCACTATTGGATGTAACGGGAAAGATCTTTTGTCGACTCATTTTACGAGAGTTAAATGAGTGGACCAAAAACCATTTGAGACGTGATCCTTTTCAATCTGGCTTTGTCAGTGGCCTGGGAACAATTCCCAACATCATTACCATCAATATGTTGAAAGCACAATATTTAACTAAGAAACAGACTTTATATTTTGCATTCATAGATTTCCGGGCCGCATTTGATTCAATAGATCGAACACTACTTTTCGACAAACTAAAAAAATTTGGTTGCCCTAGCTCCATTTTGGCATTAATCATTCAATTACATACGGATACTTCTATGCGAGTTCGCCTCACACAGGAAGGTTTACTATCGACATCCTTTCGGACGTCTGTTGGACTCAAGCAGGGATGTATATTAGCATCTATTCTGTTTAATCTGTTTATATTAGACATGGGCCTATGCTTCCGAGATATCATTAATGATGCCCCAGAATTGGGTGGCCAACGCATCTCGTGGCTGCTCTATGCAGATGATTTGGTCTTACTTTCACAGACCCCAAAGGGCTTGCAGAATTTGTTGACCGCCCTCTCACACTATGTAGTCTTAAACCATCTTACAGTAAACCTGTCCAAATCTCAGATCATGGTATGCAAGCCTCAGGGTAAACGTAGAACTTATAATGGACCGTGGTTTTTGCAGCGCCAAACCATGGAAACTGTTTCGAATTTCAAGTACTTGGGAGTTAGCATACAAAATACTGGCACCCAAGCCGCCGCTATATACATGCTAGATACAAAACTGCTGACTCTCATTTCACAAGCGAAAATCCTTGTATTTAAGTACGGAAAATTTACATTAAAACACATTCTGATGTTTTACGAACAAAAGGTGACGCCCGTTTTACTATATGGTGTGGAGTCAAAATTATATTCCAATGACAACTCATGGAATAACCTTGAAGCCTCCTTCTGGAAAAAGGTGCTGCGACTTCCAAACTGCGTACCTTTGCCCCTGCTAAGATTTGAATTGGGCTTGAACTCACTACATAGTAGAGTGAAATGGAAAATGTGTGCCTTTTTTCGAAAATGTTTGCTTGGAATTACTGATGTTAACATTCTGAGCACAGTAGCTCGCCAACTATCAGGATCGTCTGCTCCCTTTCCAATGAAATGGCGGAACACGGTAATAGACACATTAGCTAAAGCTGACATCTCCTTACAATTCCTCATAGAAAACCCAAGTGGTGCAAAGAAAAAACTTTTTCGCTGGGATTGGATTGTAAATTACGAGCTATGTGCAAAGTACAAAGATTTTGCCCCTAATCACTTTTGCCCTAAACGTCTAGGACAAACGGCCGGATACTTGCTAAAATGCCCTTCAGCTAACATTCGTAATAAATTTTTGAGAATGAGGCTAAATTTATGGCTGACGAGAGAGATTATGGTTAGGCGTAAAACTATTCATGTGGAGCTCAAATTTTGCCGTTTTTGCAAAAACCGATATGTGAAAGAAACGTTGCCACATCTCATTGTATCTTGCCCACATTTGCATGTTACTCGAGAAAAACATTTTAAAGATCTTTTGAACCTGTACATGGAGAAGGATGAGAATGAAATTTGGAGTATTTTATTCAATAGCACTAGATTCTCAATCATGAAAGCTATCGTGCATTTTTTAGAAAATGTTTTACATGATGAGATATTGTTAGATGTATAAAGTATAGTCTCATCCAAAATCCAGTGTCGAAATGCGGAAATCGCAGATTTTTATAGTGGTAATTGTACTTGTTTTTATCATGGTTACTTTAAGCATTTTATCTGTTTGCTTTGATAAATTTTATCACTGGTTCGAACGTTTTAGAAAATGTAATAATCTTATGTATTGTTAATTCCTTTTCGCTATTATGTAATCATGTTGTCACGATAATCATATTTTTTTAAGAATTTTGAAAAGTTGATGTAATCAGCTATGACAAAATTAAATAAAAAAAAAAATAAATAAAAAGAATGTGTCATAAGAAATTTCAAAGCAAAGTTAGTCACAGTAAAAAAGGAGAGCCTGAATTCATGTTTAGTATTTTATTTGCATTCTTTACATATGTATCTGTATATTAAAACACAGCCAAAAGGGCATAATAGTGATGTTGTAGTTAAAACATCACAGAAGAGTATGAGCCATTTATTCAGAGTGCATTAAGTCCAGTATTTGTTTACTGTTAGTGACCCTGGTGAAATAATTATTAGGCAGTATTCTGTTATTAGTCTCACCACTATAAGAATACGGTGTCCAGTCAACTCGTCGAAAAAAAACTGGTCGACTGAAATTTGGTCGACGCAATTTGGTCGAAAACCATTTCGTCGAAATTTTTTTTTAATTTATATATGTATTTTTTGGGTTTTTGTTTAGTTAAAAAAGGGGTTTTTAGAGAAAAAAAGGGGGTTGGGGGGGGACCCCCCCAAAAAAAAAAAAAAAAAGGGTTAAAATAGAAAAAAAAAAATTTCGACGAAATGGTTTTCGACCAATTTGCTTCGACCATTTGTCTGGTCGACCAATTTTTTTCGACGAATTGACTGGCAACCTAAGAATACCACCATAGCCCAATACCACAAAATACCATGAATTACTAGATTCCCGCCCACATCATCTCCACATCCAACATACTCCCACCTTATTCATTTGATCGCCATATTTGTTACTAAATAACTGTGCTACTGCCAGCCTGTATACCAGTGTCCCTTTCCTTCATGGCCCGCCCTCACTGTCTCCTCTCTCCCTATTCGCCCTAGCCTACTCCTGGCAAAGGTTGAGCAGTTTCTCCATCTCCGGCCTTCCTCTCCCTCCCTCCCTCCCAGGGCTGTTCCCACAATATCGACTTCCAAATGCCTGTAATAACAGTGATTTAAACTTGTAGTTGACTCGTGCTGAATAGTGTCAGTATACGTTAATACCATCACATTAATTCCACACCGGCCAACTCGTGTCCGGACAAAGTGCTGGTATACTTATTTAAGGCAGAACCAGATATTTCGACACCTATTTTTTAATGCCTCTTTAATGCCATCCTAGCTGAGTTAGCTGTGCAAAATTCCGGAACCCAAGGGGAGATTAATCTGTTATACAAAAAGGGATGGCCCAACGACCCAGCCAATTATTGTCCAATCTTTTTTTTGGATACAGTAGGGAAAGTGTATGAAAGAGTGGTCCTCAAGGGATTACTAACTTGGGTTGAGGAAAACTGAGTAATTAATCACCTCCAGGTGAGCTTCCGAAAAGGCCTCAGTACAACTGATCAGGCCATCTGGCTCTTTATACTTCAACAGAAATATGATGTACTTAAGAGCTTATGTCTATATGTAGTCTTCATTGATTTGAAGACTGAATTTGCTGGAGTTTCAAATAGTACATTGCGGGATGCTTTGATTGATAAAACCATACAAGATGTTAACGCTTGTATATTGACAACAGATCTGTTGTATGTTGGGTCCTAACTGGGGTATTAACCTCCTCTATAAAAACACAGAAGGGTGTCAGGCAGGATTGTGTACTGGCTTACATCCTTTTCTGTATCTTTATCAACAGTCTGGTAGATAAGATGCTACAACTCCAGACTGATACCCAATGGTAAGGCCCTGAAAAAATCCCACTTGTACTGTTTGCGGACGATGCCATATTGATTTCTACTACCCCTGTGGTTTTAAAGAAGCAACTTGTGGTTTTCAGCGACTGTTGTAAATCCAATGGCCTCAAAATAAATATATCAAAGACTAAAGTGATGAGTTTCCACCTCCCACAAAGGCAACCCAGCAGGCTGGTATTACATTTGGACGGACAACATTAGTCACAAAGAGTGATTGTTTGGGTTTAAGGTTAAAAAAATAATTGCAAGTGGGTAGATCAACTTGAAAAATCTGACTTGTCTCTCGAAACAATAAGTAATGTGATTGCAGCATTTGCACATACACATTGTAATGGTGCTTTACTTCCATCTTTGGAGATTTATAAATTGCAGGCAAGGGCAGATGCATCATATGGTGCGGAAGTATGGGGTTTTCATAAGATGGTAAACCCAACAATTAAAGAAAATCAATTCCTGAAAAGTCTTGAATATACCCAAAAGTCAATCTAATTCCCAATTTCATCTTGAAACAAACATTAGAAATAAAACGGATGAAATAGAAATTGAATCATTTCTCTGTTGAATATGTCTGTGGATGTTCCCTGTTCAAGCGAAGTACAAGGAGGTGTTTCTCGTTTTACTGTTACAGGAAGGTGACCCATTTCTCCTCTGGTGCATAAGAAACGTGCTGACTTCACTAAGATTACTGCAGCTTTGCCAAAACCCAGGTGACATTAATCGAACAACAAAATCCATGCTGAAGGGAGCATATAATATCTATGTCGAAGCGTCATATGATCACTAGGTCATACGTCGTAAGTATTGGGCTAGCAAGAAGGAACTTGGACATGAGGAGTACCTTGACCTCATTAACACTACATTTGCCCACTGAGTGTATATACAGTTCTGTTTTTTGCTCACTTCTTTTAGGCCATTTTAAGCATCTTATAGTGTTAAATACTGATATCTGTCCCAGTTGCAGAGAAGTGGGAGAAACTGTACTACACTTTTTGTTTCTCTGCCCTAGTTATGCAGCACTTCACCTAATATATCTGAAACCTGTGTTGAGAAACAATCACACTGCTTGATGTGTAAATCTCACTAAAAATAAAAATGTTATTAATGCTGCATCTAAATACATCCCTAGGGCATAGCTAAGTAGGAAGGAAATAATAAAGCTGGCCAGTTTGGACAACCAAGGAGATGATGGCTGAAATTGACAAATAATGTGCACCTACGAGTTTTGAAGTCCCTGTACTGTATGCATTAATCATCATTCCACCATTCAGAAATTATACATTTCCGGTAAGGTAAAACAAACAATAATTCATAGCAATGCCACTTAAAATAACATTAAGACAATAATTCATAGTAATAATACCTAAAGACAGCATCATATATTTCCATGTCGACTTACCCAATATAACATAAATAGGCAATAAAAACCAAGCATCAAGAAACACAAAAAGGTAAAAGACAATGAGCCTGATTCATGGAACGTTTTCCTATGGGATTGCGCTATTATAAAACACTTCCATGAATCTGGCCCAAAAACGCATGTCATTCATAGAACTAGAATTCATGGTTATATTGTATGCAATATTTTTTATTGATAATTCTCGATCCGTTATTAATCTAATGATTTTTTAATTAACTATTATATTTTTAATATTGCACTGATATATTGAATGTTTGCTTAGCTGCTAGACAGGACTTTGAATAAAGCTACTGTTGATTGACTGATTGTTGGTCGAGTCCTGCTACCCCAACGCAATTCAGCATCAAGACGATTTCAAGACAGCGCTCTCAGTTGATCGAGTTGTCAATAGATATGGATCAAGTCAATAGCTTCCAGGAGATCAAGTCGTTGGATGAGTTGGGTCGAGATGATGCTTCCCCTGGCTCAAATAGAAGTTCGAGATGGGTAAGATGGCGGATTTCAGCAGGTCGAGTCAGCTTTCGAGTCGGGTCGAGAAAATGCTTTTGTTGTATCAAGTCAGAAGTCAAGATGCAGTGACTCAGTGGCTTTCATAGTGTCTAGCTGGTGTTTGATTCGAGGAGGGACATTATGCTTCAATAGATTGTGTCAGTGTCTGGATGACTCAAAGAGCAGATAAGCAGTTCAAAGACGATGGATTGTTAAACGCAAGACCGCCAGTCTTGTAGCATGTTGAAGTGAGTTTGAACATGGCTAAGCCAGTTCAAAAAAGCATCTTGAGGTGGTAAGAGGCTGTGGGCTACTTTCTGGGATTTGCAGGCTCTGGGAGCAACAGTCCAGGGTCTCAGGGGAAAGGTGAGGCCTTTTTTCTGCCCTTCTGAGCCAGGAAGGTAAGTAAAGAGTACTTGTAGGTTTCTTTTCTCTGACCTACAATGGCAAAGCTGGGTACAGTGTCTCAGTTGCAGTTGGCATTGTCAGCCAACTGATCATACCCAAAAGGCCAATGGGATGGCTAGGGAGAAGAGCTTTCCTCTTTATTGGAGCTCTCTGTCTTCACCTCTATGGTAAAGGGCTTTGGGGCAGACTGTACCCCCAAAAGAGTTTTAGGTGAATCTTTCTTCAAGCACAGCCATTACACTCTAAGCTGATCAAATACAACAGGCCGAAACACTCTTGTGACGACTTGCTTTTCTGTTTTAGCACACCAAAGTGGGAAAAAACACTATACGTTTCTGTATATTGTATCATTTGAAACCCTTGACAGCACAAAGGTCTTTATGTTATAAGTCATCATATTGTTAAAAAATCTACTACATGTCGGAACATTGTGTTTTATGGGGGAAAGTGTTAGGGTCACTACACCCTGATGTTATGTCCTGTTTTTTATGTGAAATGCACAGTAATCTTTTTTTGATAAAACTAACTCAGTAGATGGTTTTTGTTTTAAAAATAAATGGTTATGTCCCGATTCACCCTGACCAACTGCTTTATACCTGGAACGGTTAGGGAATAGCCAGCCGCCCCCTTTTGCGTTGCCCATTTACTTTGGGCCATACGTTGTCTTCTTCTATGGTCGGTTTATTTATGGAATAATGGCCCTATTGAGGAGATTCTTTAATAGAGAATTCTTAGCAAAAAAGCCCCAAGCCAAAGCTGGTTTAACAAAGAGTGTAGAACATTAAAGCAAGCACTGTTGAGTGCTTTGAAATCTCCTGTGAGATTTAAAAGGGATATAGGTTAAACAAGCCTATTGAGCTGCCCTAGCGAAATGCAATTTGGAGCTGGAAGCATAGACTTGGGAAACCATGGTGGATGCATTTGATAATAATAACTCTAAGAAATGTCAAGAGCGTGTTGCTCAGGGACCGCCACGTAAGCAGGTGCTGGAAGGCATAAAAACTTCAGTTGAGGCAAAGGCTTTTTTAGATTATTTCAGAAATGTATTAGCTCCCGGCTTGCCTTTGAATTTCTCTGTGAAGGAGGTTGCTTTAGCCATTTCTAAACAAGCATGCAAGCATGCACCCAGGCCTCATGCAGTTCCTGCAGACCTTTTTAAACTGTTGGGGGAACTATGGGGCCCAGTGTTAACAATCATTTGTAATGCTATTTTGCAGTCTGGTTAGATTCCCTCCTCATGGAAACTGGCCATCATCTTTCCTATCTACCAATTATTTTGACGCTCCTGGATCCGAGCACCGGTGAATAGGGTTAAGCTCTGGATAGTACTTGGGCCCATGGATTGCCCTGCTCAGATATTGGCTGTACCTAAGGCAATACACAGGGGAAATCGGGCACTATGGAGATCAGGGCCTGTGCACACCCTTTTTTGCTGTAAATCTGGGGGTTCGTCAACGAAGTGTGCTGGTGCTGGTTCTCTTAACTCTTTATATAAATGGCCTATATAAGGCACTGGTGAACACAAACAAAGATTACCCTCGAATCGGTGATAGGGCTCTTCCCCGAATGACTTACACTGACGATACTGTTCTCATAGCCCAAACCCCCAATTCACTTCACAAATTGATTGCTGCAAATACAGATTTTATGAACGCCTTGGATTTAAAGATAAACACAGCTAACTCTGCTGTTATGGACTGTGGCCTGCGGAAAAGTTGATTAAAATGCATAATATTCTGAGTAATGGGGCAGTCATATCGAGCATGTATGAGTTTGATTATTTGGGCATACACTTCTCCTCAGTGGTGTCGGGTAAAGCTCATGTAGCCAAACAAAAGATTAGAATGAGACAGTTCCTGAGTGATTTGGCTCACTTCAGTGCTATGTGTCAGGGTCAACCACTCCTGATGATATTGAAGATCTATGAGGCACAGGTAATGGCAGCAGCCAATCATGATGCATCATTGTGGGACTTTCACAGTGTTCTTGAGTTACAAGTAACTGAGAACACATGTTTTAAAAAACGTCTGGGCCTTCCTGGTTTGCCATCCACAATTGCTGTGCATGTGGAATTGGGGCTGAGATTTCTGGAAGATGAGTGGCGCTTAGCAGGGATGTTATTTAAAGGTCGCCAGAGGTCTCCCTTGAGACCACTGTGGTCTCCCTTGTATCCTCTAAAACATTTTTTTTAAGTTGTTTTCTTTTTTGTAATGCAAGCTCCTGGGCTGTGCCAGCACCATGTGGATCTTTACTTCTGGAGTGCTGGCCTTCTTGTTCAGGCCCCTTAAAAAAAGAAGAAAAATAAGAACAGGAGTGCCACAGTCTAACACTTTCAGCACTGACCATAAATAAGAAAGAATAGGAATACCAAATAATGTGTCTTTCTCGAAATCTGTACAATAATTGCTAGACTCAATAAAGGTTTATTTCAGGCACACTCTTCAGGGGGTGAGTCACTGATTTAGTCTGTTCTTAAACGCCTCAACTCAGCCTTTCATACTTCTGAGGTCGAAAAATGAATACCAACACAGATGGGGTGATATTGGGTGTATATTTTTTCTATATAAAGCGCTTAAGCGTAAGTGCTATATAATAACACATCATTATCATTTGGTCATGGACGTCTGCTTGCATTCACAGTTATTTGGTAATATGGGCCTATACACACTGTGTACATCACATTATAGTGATATCGTAACCATATTTTTCATAGTGTACAATGTTATGTGATGTCACTACCTGTTTTGTGAACAGGTGAAAGGTCGTGTTCCATTGCTTCCCGTGATATCACTTTGGGGTGGGGTCAAATGACATCACTTCCTGTGATGTCATCAGGGGGTCAAGGGTCGTGTGATGTCACTTCCGCTACCACTGCCATTTTGGTGAAATGAAGTCCCTGGAGCTTAGTCCCTCTTTCACATTGGTTGCGAATTTGGTCGAATTCCAGGGCAGCCCTGACTCAATATATAATCAGCGGAATTCTATCTGGAGATGGCTGGAATAAGATTTAATGGCATAAATTATACTAGATCTAACCTCCACCAGATGAATGCCTTTGCACTCTTCCTACCTTGCAACAGTGTAAGTGTTGAACAGAAGAACACTTACAGGAACATTTGTGTAAATATTACTGAAGAGCAGCGTGAAACGAGGGATTTGCTAATCAATACTAATAGAGCCCATGCTATTGTTAGTTGTGTGGACTCTGTTTAACAGTATTTAATATTTGGATCGTTGGTTATTCACAGGAGCCCATTTTAATTGACTTAAGCTTAGAGTTAACACATCAAAATGGCAGGGGTATCCTGAAGATCCTTCTGTCCAATGTGTCAGTCGCCAAGGGAGAATTTGCTGCATTTTCTTATTTTCTGCCCTGTATATTCACACTTAAAGAAGCAAACTATTCTTCCTACTTTAAGGTAACACAATTTTACACAATGCCATCCAGCTTTATGTTATCTCCTCAAGGCTGATTTGCCGTATGTGGCTTGGGCTCTGCTGTCCTACTTGAGGAGGACAATGAAAGTGAGAAAGAATTGTTTGGATTTTTATCTTGAATCATTGTGGTTTGGCTATGGCCTTTGAAATACTCTGACAGCTTTGCTCTACTCATTTTGACATACTGTATAACATTTTGTCTGTATTAATTGTTTTGCTCTTATTCTGTGCTGTTTAATTCATGTAATGAAATGTTGATACTGTGCGACTATTTAATGGATTTTCTATCTGAATAAACTAATCATCATCACAGGTCAAGGTAAACCTGTTCTTTGGCAAGGTGTCAATGCAGTCAGGGAACCAATCATTTAGGGGTGCATTCATGCAGGCAGGCAGCCAATCAGCCTCACAGGAATTCAGGACATTCACTCCACCCAGACACCCATAATACAGAATGTGGATTGGCCATTCTCTCCACCCAGACACACATAATACAGAATGTGGATTTCAGCACACTACACTGCATTCACTCCAGTTTCAGTCAGGGCTTGCCCAGTCATGGGGCCTCATTAGGACCCAGGCGGTAAGGGGTTTACGGTGGCGTAAACAGCGCCGACCCTTACCGCCTGATTCCGAGGTCCCTTAGTGCCATGGAGTTCTTAACACCTGCAGGTGTTAAAATCCATGGCGCTAAGGGACCTTGTTGTTAATTACGCGACCGTAATTAACGGTGGCGTAATTAATGCCTTCCCCACTCCCATTATGCCCTATGGGGCAAAAATGGGAATGGGGAAGGGTAAATGGGTTAATGGGGACTTACCGCCCCGTCAACCTCGGAATGGGGCGGTAAGTCCGCCAACCATCATGGCGTAAACATAGTTTACGCCATGGTGGTAAAGGTACGACCCAGGCGATAACTTACCGCCTGGGTCGTAATGAGGCCCATTGTGTCTCACAAACACCAAAACCAGACACTCACAACACAGAATGTGAGTTGACTTTAGATTCCACTCATACAGGCCCCATCCCAAGGGTGTACCCACAATGCAGAGCACCTGGGAAGGCTCCTTTCAGTCTCACAGGAGGCATCCGCAGAGCAATATATGCTGCCTCATCAAGAGTTTGGCAGTAACCCTTAAATGCGGCAGTAACGCTAGTAACGCCGCATTTAAGAGTCTGCCAAATCACGGGCTTGGCGGATTTTCCCACAGCTCTGTGCTGAGGGCGAATCCGCCGCAATTTTGCTGATTTTCGGTGCTATTACCGACGGCTGTAATAGCGACAGTGGTAATAGTGCTGAACATTCCCTATTGGGCCCAATGGGGAATGGGAAATTCCTGAATGGGCACAATTGGGAATGGGGATTTACTGTTCCGCCAAACCCGTGAACCAGCGCTTATAGCGCCGGGGGTTTGGTGGTAAGGCTAATATTAGCGCCCACCCCGTGATGAGGCCAATGGTCTTTTCACCTAACAGCAAGTCAGAGAGAAAGGGACAGAGTCAGGGCTTGCCGGGACTTTGGGAAACAAGGAGTAAAGGCAGTAGAAACCAAGAGGCTACAGTGTCCATCTTTTATTTCTTCAGGAATCCATTGATTCCTACTGCAGGGCATGGGTGTCCCAAAAATGGAGGGCACTCAGAAACACTGCCAAGTCAGCATGTAGCTGCCACCAGCCCCTACCCTGCTCTGTGGCCAACACACAGGTTCCCAAAAACCCACATAAGGGGTACAACGGTGTATCCCCACCCATGGGTGTTTAAGGAACCCATGGTGGCAACAGTAAAGGCAGATACAAGTGATCACAGTTCAAGGGTGTTTATTAAACTGTAAATGCGGGTTGGAAAATAGCCTAACCTAAACCTAAATCTAACATGGGAGCAAGCTACAACCATCAAACAATAATACGGCAGTCCTAGTGGCGTCTTTGCAAATAAAATGGTCTATACTTAGAAAAACATATTGCCAATCCTTACGCCAAATACAACAAAGAGTGTGGGATAGGATTCTCAGGAAAGAAAGCAGTGTTCACAAATAATAAGCCAGCATGCGGTTGTCAGGGTCTCCCTTCCCCATGCTTTGAGCACGGACAAGGTGGAACTTCTGAGCACAGCACACGCTCGAGCCTATCCCAGCATGAGCTAATGGTTCTGCTGTCAGCTTAACAGGGCCTTCAGTGATTAAGTCTCTTTTCTACAAAAAGTCTCTTGCCTCCGAGGACTTGATGTCTTTAAAATTAATAAACAAAAATTCCTTTCTGAATATTCACATTGGGTGATGCCTTTTCACCCTTGTATCCCCCTGTTACGGGCTCAGACCCTTTTCATATGTCAGCTTCCCTCCGGCGGGTTCACTATGTTTTTTTAACACAATTTCATCTGTGACATTCACAAATTTCACTGTTTTCTTATACAGTTCACTGTGGACATCCTTCTGCCGGGTTCATGCTTGTCAACATACTTTTTTTTAGGCTTTCAGCTTCATCCCCTCTTTATCGGCATCCCTCCATCGGCTTCACACTTGCCAATGTTATCAATCAAACAGTTCTTACGATGCAGGACTTGCTTCCCTTAGCTGCTCAATCTTATGTTTGGTCAAAGGTTTTTGACTGTACAGAGGATTTTACTAGACCCCTGTATGACCACTTTGACCCCTTCTCACCTTTCTCCAAAGACCTTCTGGTAACGGTAGTTTCAACAATTGGGTAATCGCCCAGAGTTTCCCGTGTGAGCACCCACGTGGTGCTGGACTCTTCTATACCTGGCTTTCCCCTTTGCGTATCCCCTCGCCTCACTGGCTGTGATGAACCACTTGGCTTTTCTTGTCTCTAGAGTCAAGGCCGGTACCATGGGGGAAAACGTCTCTCCATGGCCTGGTTGTCAGCGGAGGAGGAACCTGTGTAACCTTTACATCTGCTACAACACACGCTGGCTATTGTTCATGGTCTTACAATTCCTTCTGCTGAGGTTTCACAGGCCTTGGTCGGAAAGGGCAAGGTCGGTTCTTTCCTTGGGATCCTCTTGATTTGCGCTGTCTTTCTCCTCCTCTTGAACTGCCATGCAGAATTAGCTCTCTTGTTGGCGGTCTGCGTTCCTTGTATTGTGCTCTCGTGCTCCACCTTTAATCCCTGTGGGGAAGGGAAAGGGCTGTCAGGTGTGTGTGATTCTGGTCAATTGCCTGACTTTGCCTGACCCTTGTGCTGGGACATATCAGGTAAATGGCTCTGGTGTTTGTCCATCATCTTTCGTGGTGTGCAAAAGTGTTCATGTCGTAAAAGGGTGGGGTAAAGTGTTAGAGTATCCTACGGGGTAGGATGGTGAAAAGGTGTTATTAGAAGGGGGATATCGCATCTCACCCATCGGTGTCCCACAACCACTCCCCGAGGACCCCCCATCCAGATGATCCTCCCTCGCTGCCCACCCCCAGGAACTGGATCCAATAGCGATGGCCGCGACCTTGCCACCTGGAAGGCCAATCCTTGGGGAATAGTCAGGGAGACACCTTCAGGTTTTTTACATACCTTTCCTCCATTATATGTAGCCACATTTGTTTCACATGGGAATCTGGAAAGGAAATCTATGTTTCCCTGATCTTTTCCTTTTTGGTGTTCCACAGTGAAACAATAAGGTGGTAGGTCTGGAAACCATTGCATAACCCGAGGGTTAGAGTCTTTGCGTTGGCTAATCCAAACTAGGGGTGAGTGATCTGTGACAAGTTTAAATTTTTGTCCTAAGAGTTAGAATCTGAAATGGATTATGGCCCGTTTGATGGCCACGGCCTCTAGTTCGAACAGAGAGTAATTATTTTCAGGTGGGAACAGTTTGGGGATGGTGAATAATATGGGATATTCTAATCCATCACAGACCTGGGACAGGACAGCAGTTAGGAGCACCTAATCCTGTAAGGGAGGCATTTGTTTGTAAGGTGAACTTTTTAGAAAAGTCGAGTACCTTTAGGATAGGGTTCTGGCACTTGGTCTGTTTCAAGGTGTTGTAGTATATCTCATCCTCGTCATTCCAATGAAGTTTCTGGGGTACGGCATTCTTAGCTTATCTGTCAGCCTGGCTGTTTTATCTGAAAAGTTGGGCATAAACCTGTGTTAAATATCCTACTAACCCAAGAGAAGCTCTAAGATCTCTTTTGGTCTTAGGGGTTGGTGTATCTAAGACAGCTTTCACCTTCTCATGTAGGGGCTGTACATTCTCATTCCCTACAAAGAATCCTAGGTATTTTATGGCTGACTGGGCCAATCTGTGCTTAGCTGGATTTGCAGTTAGGCCAGCATTTCTGAAGACTTTCATGATGGTATAAAGATTGAAGAGATGGTCCTCCCAGGTATTACTATAAATGATATCATCAATGTAAGCTCCAGACACATCAGAGTAGGGTTGTACAATTGTATCCATGAGGCGCTGGAAAGTGGCTGGTGCACCGCATAAGCCGAAAGGCAGGACTTTAAATTGAAATAGTTCTAGGGGTGTGTAAAATGTGTTTTTTTCCTTATCTGGCCGTATACAGGGACTTGCCATTACCTTTTGGTTAAATCTAGGGTAGATAGAAAGGTGCCTGCTCCGAGTTTATCAATTAGGTCATCGATGCAAGGCATGTGATATGCATCGAATTCCGAAGTGGCATTAACTTGACGGAAGTCTATGCAGAGTCTGCAGGAACGGTCAGGTTTCGTGACCAATGCGATATGATAGGACCATGGGCTTGAAGATGGTTTAATAATATTGGCTTTCAACATTTTGTTGACTTCCTAGATCACTATCGGTTTAAGGCTTCTGGGAGTCGATACGGTTTTAAATGAACCACTTTACCTTTAGGTGTTCTAATATAGTGGTATGTGCCTTTCGCTCTTCCTGGTTTTCCTGAGAATACATCGGGAAAAGAGACTACTATGTCTTTTAAATCTGCTTGTTGTTGGATAGACTGCTCGTGAGGGATTAATTCCAAGTTATCTATCTATTCGGAAACCAGACAGGCTAGTACTTTGGCATGGGTGGCTGATGGGTTCTCTTTCCACTGTTTCAAGAGATTTACGTGATATAACTGGATTTTATGTTTTCTGTCTGGTTGGGCTACTCTATAAGGACAGGTTCTCGTTCGCTCTATGATTCAATAAGGTCCATGCCGCTTGGAGACAAGTTTTTTTTCTGAGGTGGGCAAGAGGGCCAGTACTTTTCTGTCCTATGGAGAATAATCTTAAATTTTACTTTTTTGTCATAAGTGGATTTGTGTTGGCTCTGGGCCTTTTTCATATGTGTACAAAGCAAGTCTCAATCCAATTTCATATGTTCTCGCATTCTGGAGGTAGTTTGTGAGATAGGAATGGAGGCCTCCTCCTTATTTCTCATTGGGAAGGCCTTGGGATATTTGGTCGCATAATTCATAATCACAAGGACATATTTATTACCTAATTGGGATGTCTCTGGAGGACCAATTATGTCCATACCCATTCTTGATAAGGGGATTTCTATGATTGCCAACGGGTTCAGAGGAACAGGTAATGGGATGGGTGTGCTGCTCTTTTGACAGATTTCGCATGTCTGGATGAAGGTTTTCGTATCAGCATGGATACCTGGCCAGTAAAACTTCCAACTAATATGTACCTGGGTTTTAGATTGTCCCAAATGCCCCCCGGTAAGGTGGGAATGGGCAATCTCCAGTACAACCTTTCAGTGGCTCTTGGGTATTACCAATGGTGTCTTTAGTAGACCTTCCGTAGTTGTCTCTCTTCTCTAAAGCAATCCTTGTTTTAAGAAGAATAAGGCACTTCCCTTCTCTAAGCCTTCTCCTTCTGGGATTGATTGTAGAAAAGCTTCAGAGAGAGCTGGATCATTTCGCTGGGTGATTACCAGGTCGAGATAGATGGTAGGCTCTTCTCCCTACGTTTCTTCGATATTAAGAGATTTATCTGCTTCCCCAAAGCCAAAGTTGCCTCTGTCTGTTTTATCTGGTTCACTTTCTATAAACTGAGGGAATAGCATGCTTTCTAAAATTCCCTGGGCAATATGATCTCCCCGACATACCTCAAAAGGGATCTCACAATGATTCTGTAAGAGAACCTTCACATCTCCCCGGAAGTCAGGCTCAATAACGCCTGATAAAACGGCTATCCCGAACTTCCACGCTAGGCCAGATTTGGGGTCAATTGGATGTATCACCCTCAAGGGTGTATCAGGACCAAATCTGTAGGGATCATTCCTCTTTTCCGGGGAGGGATAAAAGCTTCCCCACTACTGCATACATCAAACCATACTGATTCCTTGGTGGCGATGGAAGGATTAGAGACTCTATGACTAGGTTTAAGAAATTATACGGTTCCCCAATTAGTTTCAATTGATTTACATCCCACTTCTGACGCCATATGTAAGGAACTCGTGATGGCAACATTAAAGACGGACAAAAGTGATCACAGTTCAAGGGTGTTTATTAAACTGTAATTGCGGGTTGGAAAAAATACCTAATCTAAATAAAAATCTAAGATTGGAGGAAGCTACAACCATCAAATAATAACCATCAAATAATAATGAGGCAGTTTTAGTGGCATCTTGTCAAATAAATGGGCCTATACTAAGAAAAACCCATTGCCAACCCTTACACTAAATACAACAAAGAGTGTGGAATAGGATTCTCAGGAAAGAAAGAAATGTTCACAAATAATAAGTCAGGAAGCTGTTGTCAGGGGTTTCCCTTCCCCACGTTTTGAGCATGAACAAGGTGGGACTTCTAAGCACAGCACATGCTTGAGCTTCCCAAGCACAAGCTAATAGTTCAGCTCTTAGCTTATCAGGTGGTTAAATCTCTTTTCTTCAAAAAGTCTCTTGTCTCCTAGGACTTGATGTCCTCAAAATTAATAAACAAAAGTTCCTTTTTAAAAATCCACATTGGGTGATGCCTTTTCACCCTTGGATCCCCCTCTTCAGGGCTCAAACCATTTTAATATGTCAGCTTCCCTCCGAAGGGTTCACTATGGTTTTTTAACACAATTTCATCTGTTATATTCACAAATCTCACTGTTTCCTTATGCAGTTCAATGTGGACAACCCTCTGCCGATATCTCTACACCAGCTGCAAAATCTGTTCCAACGGCAGCGGTATAAAGACTTTGTTGCTGGCCTCCTTGCCGAAAGCAACACCTCCATAACATCATCAGGGAGGTCCCAATCCTTGTACCTCAGCCTTTCAGAAGCCAAGCGTGAAGGTTGAGGGTTTTGATGTCTGGATGGAGAACCTGACCTCCCTTCTGTGAGAGTAGGTTCTCTCTGAGTGGAAGTCGAATTGGAGGGCAGATGGACAAGTCTAGAAGGTCCGGGTACCACGTTCTCCTGGCCCAATCCGGGGCAATTAGGATCATGGTTCGCCGGAATCTTCTCAACCTCCTGATCATTTGAGGAATGACAGGGACCGGTGGGAACGCGTACAGAAGCGGAAACTCCCAGTCCACTATGAACGCGTCTCCCAGAGCTCCTCTCGGGGGAAATTCCCTTGAGCAGAACAGGTCGCATTTCCTGTTTAGGCTGGTGGCGAACAGATCTACCTGAGGGGTTCCCCAAAGGGCGAAGATCTCTTGAAGCACTTCCTGAGCTAGCTCCCACTCGTGGGAGACTGTGTTCTGCCTGCTCAAAGCGTCCGCTGTCAAGTTCTTCTCTCCGGCTAGGTGAACTGCCGATAGAGAGATTCCTTCTTGGATTGCCCAAAACCAGAGCTGCATCGCCTCTCTGCACAGGGGTAGTGATCCTACGCCTCCTCTTTTGTTGAGGTAATGCATGGCCACCGTGTTGTCCGTCATTATCAGGACGTTCTTCCCTTGTACAGCTGGCAGGAACGCCTTCAGCGCAAGTCTGATGGCTCTCAGCTCTAACAGGTTGATGTGTAGTGTGGACTCCGATGGAGACCAACGACCGCTGATGGTCAAGTCGTTGGCGTGGGCTCCCCACCCCGTGAGTGAGGCATCCGTGACTACTGTTATCTCCGGCCAGGGTTGCCAAAACTGTTCTCCTTTCAGAATGTTCTCCTGACAGGCCCACCACTGAAGGTCTCGAGCCACTCTGCCGGGAACCTGAAGAAGATCTGTCATTCTCCCTGAGAATTGTGACCACTGAGTCCTCAGTGCCCACTGGAGGGATCTCATTCTCAGGCGAGCCTCTGGCACTAGGAAAATGCAGGATGCCATGAGGCCTAGCAACCTCAAAAAGTCGAAGGCTGGGAGACGTTGGGCATGTTGGAACTAGGTAACCATCTGTAGAATATCTTGAGCCCTCACCTCTGGTGGCGAGGCTTTTCCCAGGGAAGTGTCCAGGATCGCTCCTATGAACTGGAGTCTCTGCGATGGTATCATTTGTGACTTCTTTAAATTGAGGGAGAAGCCCAGTCTGTGAAGGAAGTGGCACACGTGATTTAGCTGGATCTGAGCTTGTTCTGGAGAAACAGCCCTGATCAACCAATCGTCCAGGTAGGGGTAGACGTGAATCCCTTCCCTCCTTAGACTTGCAGCCACTACCAACATTAATTTGGTGAAGACCCTCGGGGTGGAGGTCAGCCCAAATGGCAGCACTCGAAATTGATAGTGAGAGTTGCCAATTGCGAACCTCAGGTATTTCCTGTGTTTGAGATGGATAGGCACATGGAAATAAGCGTCCTGAAGGTCCAGAGATACCAACCAGTCCTGGAACTGAAGGGCCTGGAGGATCTGAGAGAGAGTGACCATCTTGAATTTGTCTTTTCTGAGGAATTTGTTCAATTCTCGCAAGTCCAAGATGGGTCTCAGTCCTCCGTCTTTCTTTGGAATGATAAAATAAGGGGAGTACCAGCCCTTGTTCCTCTCCGCTACAGGTACCGGTTCTATAGCACCTTTCTCTAGCAGGTCCCAAATTTCCTGCAAGAGGAGCGGATCTGGACCTTTCTGAGAGCTGATCCCCGGTGGATGACTCTGAGGTATACGTAGGAAAGGCAGACAGTAACCTTGGGCAACTGTTTCCAATGCCCAAGCATCTGACGTGATAGCCTGCCATACCGTCAGATGTTGAGTCAACCTGCCTCCTACAGGTGTCCTGTGAGGGAAGTCCTCAGAGTGGTTTTGGGGCGGCTGATGCAGATGCCGATGGTAAAGAGGCACCTGCTGTTGCTGCGGCTTTTGAATATCTACCCCGTCCACCTCGGGTAGTTCTTCTTTGACCCCTTTGAGCCGGTCGTCCTCTACCTCTTCCGAATGTGGAGTAGAAGCGAAAGGACTTGCCCCTCGCAGAGGTTCCTGTGGGACGAAAAGGAGTCTGACGGATTGCAGCTCCTAGGGATTTTGCTGCTGCTTTTGAAGTTTGCAGTTTTTCTAAACTGTCATCCGCCTTTTTCCCGAACAAAGAAGAGCCATCGAATGGCATGTTCAAGAGCCTGGCTTGCACATCTGGGGTAAAACCCTACCTTCTCAACCAAGCGAATCTCCTGGTTGATGTACTTGCCGCCATTGCTCTGCTGATACTGTCAGTCGAATCAATGCCCATCTGGAGGGATTCGCACATAGCGTCTTTACCGTCCTGTATAATATTCAGGAACGCATCCCTTTCTTCTCCCTCCGGGATGCAGTCAGCCGCTGTAGAAGCACACTCCCAAAGTGTATGGCTGAACCTAGCAAGGGTGCAAGTAGCATTAACAGATTTTAACACCATGCTACATGCTGAAAAGACTTTCGTTGCCATAGCATCATATTTTTTATCGTCCCTGTCCTGTGGGAAGGTAGGATAAGCCGTCTTGACATCGGTAGAGGATGCTGCCTGTACCACCAGACTTTCTGGGGATGGGTGTTTGGACAAAAACTCTGGGTCCGTAGAAGATACCCTGTACTTTGTAGACAGTTTTTTATTTACTGCTGGTACTACATCTGGGGTTTCCCAGTTTGTCATGATCTTTATCTGAAGAGCTTTATGAAAAGGCACCACAGGATCCTCCTGCGGGCCTTTGTCAAGAATATCTGTGAGGTCATCTTGTTGGAAAGATTGTGAAGGTGCAGACCACCCCATGAACTCTGTAATCCTGGCCATTAAGGCTCTGTAGGGGGTTTCAGCATGCTCCCTTGGGCTTAGCAAACTCCACCTCAGGGGAAGTGTCTAACCCACTTGCCTCATGTAAAGAATCATGAAGATCCTTTAACCTGCGCTCTTCAGAGGAAAATTCCTCTCTAACTGGGGTTACAGGTCCCTGTAACCCAAATGTGTCTTCCTGTTCAGACAAATCACCCTCTTCTAAAATTGAGGATATAGTTCTCAATTGTTCTGAACTCATAAAGGGAGTAAATCCCATTTCCAAGGCAGAGGGTGCCGAACTTGTCATTATTGGCCTCGAAAACGTCGATGTCGTCGACGCCGACGTCGAAGGCTTCGAGCGTGGCGTCGAAAACAGAGGCGGAGGCCTCGAAGACCTCGACAGAATTGGAATTCTACTCGACAATATCGAAGCCATCGACGTCGAGGGCCTGGGGATAGTCACCGGATGTGTGGTAACCGTGACTTTCCTCGGCGTCGATGCCGGTGTCGAAGCCGGCGTCGAGTCGACAGACCCGTGTGTCGAAGGTCCCTTCGACAACAGCGTCGAAGACATCAACCTCAACGTCACCTTCGTCGACGGCGTCGACGGAACCTTCGAAGAAGGTTTGGAGGTCATAGTCCTGCTCGAGGGTTCGAGACGCGCTCGAGAGGTTTCTTTCGCCGGGTACTGCGACTCGCAGCGTTTTTGACCTTCGGGTCTTTCGACCAGAGCATCGCTCTCGGCAGTCTTCGAGGGGGTCGAGGCCGCTTTCTCGAAGACGCTCATCATATTCTTTCGGAATTCCTCCCATTCAGCCCGGGAACTATGTTTCGTGGGGCAAGGGATTCTTTTTGGCGAAACAGAGGAAGAGGAAGACGGAGAAGGGGATCTTCGACGTCTCCTCTTCGAGTGCTTCGATCTCGAGGAGTGATGAGACCCACTCCGAGACCTGGAGCGCGAATGGTGACGAGGAGACGAGTGTCTCGACTTCGTCAACGAAGAAGAAGCTTTAAAAGTCTTACCTTTCTCCAGCTTCCCCCTACGGTCCTCGCATTCCGAACAATGGTGTTCAGCTCCCAAGCACCACAGACAAATTCTGTGAGGATCGGTCAACGACATCTTTTTCCCACAATCTCGACATTTCTTGAAGCCGGATCGAGGAGTTGTCGGTTCCGACGAGGAAGCCATCGAGTACGGATCGAATAACTCGAGGTAAATAGATTATCTGACTAAGAGCTGAGCAACGGTATTCCGAGGCACTGAGTAAGCGCGGAAAAACAGAACTGAGCAACGGACGCTGCGCGCGGCCTTTATAGGCAGGATGACGTCGACGTCGATATGGCGGCTGTCGAGGGACATCGACTCGGAGGAAAAATTTTCCGAGGCCAGCAGAGCTGGAAGGAGATATCTAAGATGAGGAATACGTCGGAGGACACAATCCCTTCGAAAATAGCTTACAATCAAATTCAAACCCATCTTGAAAAAACCCGCTCCTTGGAGCTAGACAATCTGGATTCAGGCCCAACCACAGCACAGAAACGGCTCTCCTGGATCTTAAAATCCAGATAGACACCATCAGGGACTCAGGTAAACTCTGTATACTACTGCTGTTAGATATATCTGCAACATTCGACTTAGTAGACCACAACAAACTTTGTGCTACTCTAGCCACCGATTTCTGCTTCTCTAAAGATGCCACCCTCTGGGTTAAATCCTTTCTAGCTGAATGCATGTCTAGAGTAAGCATTGGTAAAGAGGCAGCCAGCCCCATACCAGTGCTCATAGGGATACCCCAAGGGTCCTGTCTCTCACCCACCTTATATAATGCATACACCAAGCTTCTCTTCTCGACCTTGGACACCATGGGTGTCGTCTACACTATCTTCGAAGATGACACTGAGATCCTCATACCGATCTCAGGGAATTATGTCCAAGACACGGTGATCATCAACAAGATATATGCAATAATCCAAAACTGGATGGCTCTGCATAGCCTCTGCCTTAACGATGAGAAAACAGAGATTCTCATGGTGGGCTCCCAAACCAAAATCAGCGCCCTCCTTTTTGACGATTCATCTATCACCATTGATGGTTCTCTGATCACAGTATCGAAACAGGTCAAACCTCTTGGAGTTTATTTAGATGCCAACCTAACAATGACCAGACATGTATGCACCTTATCAGCTTCTACTTCCTACACTTCCAAATTCATTACCCTGAGTCACCAGTACCTCACACCTACAAACTGCATTACCCTAGCCAGAGCGTCAATACTATCCAAGTTGTACTACTGTAATGTACTCCTATTAGGGACCTCCAACTCCAACCTAGGGAAACTACAACTAATGCAAAACAAAGCGGTACGAGCTGCCCTAGGAATCAAGGAGTTCGACCATATCTCCACCATTCAGAGGGAGACTCATTGGCTACCCATTAAGGCTATAATCATCTTTAAATCACTGAGCCTTACCCACAAATGCCTTACCGCAAAGCCCCCATCTATCTAAATAACTAAAAAAGCAGAAAATATTCAAATAGAACGATCAGATCCAATTAAAAATTGCTCATTGCTATCTCCCGTTTCAAAAGCTCTCGTGCAGGAGGCAGCAGCTTCCAAGTCATGGCCCCAAAACTGTGGAACGAGTTCCCGCTAAACATTAAAAATGAAGACTCCTTCCAATGTTAAAAAAACTATTCAAAACCTGGTTATTCAACTAGTACTAATCTAACCACAAATAAAATATTCACCCATTGCTGGCCCAGGTAGACGCCTCCTCAGGGTAGACTATAGCCAGAAATTGTATATAGTGAACGTGACCATGCAATGTATTAACCTATGTAATTCTTTGTATCAATGTTTTATGTATTGTAAGTAGAACACTGAACTTTACTGTAAGACGCCTCAAACAACGCCGTGATACCGAAGAGTTTGGGCATTTAACAAATGTAATAAATAAATTAAATAAATAAATAAATTAGCAGTTTGTTACTTTCGTTCAACACAGTTTGGTTTCTTATCGGCTCTACCCTCTACTCACAGACTGTGATGAACCGCTTGGCCTTTCTTGTCTCTGGGGTGAAGGCCGGTACCATGGAGGCAACGTCTCTCCCTGGCTTGCTTGTCAGCAGAGGAGGGCCCCATGTACCGTCGACATCTGCTGCAACAAACACTGGCTATTGTTCGCAGTCTTACAATTCCTTCTATGGAGGTTTCACGGATCTTGGTCCGAAAGGCCAAGGTAGCTTCTCTCCTTGGCACCCTCTCGATTTGCGCTGTCTTTCTCCTCCTCGTGAACTGCTGTGTTGAGGTAGCTCTCTCTCGTTTGAGGTCTACCTTGCTCGTATTGTGCTCTCGTGCTCCACCTTTTATCCCTAAAGGTAAAGGGCCGTCAGGTGTGTGTGATTCTGGTCAATTGCCTGACGCTTGTGCAGGGACGTATCAGGTAAACGGCTCTCGTGTTTGTCTGTCATCTTTCGTGGTATGCAAAAGTGTTCTTGTTGGAAAAGTGGGTCAGGGGGGTAAAGTGTTCGAGTATCCTACGGAGTAGGATGGGGAAAAGGTGTTATGAGAAGGGGGATACCATGTCTTACCCGTCAGTGTCCCAGTTCCACTCCCAGAAGACCCCCATCCAGGCGATCCTCCCCCACTGGTCCACCCCCAGGAATTGGATTCATGTCCTGGCCACCTGGATGACCAATCCCTGGGGACTAGTCAGGGAGACACCTTCAGGTATCTCACAGGTGTCATAAGGGTATCCCATGGGTGTTGTTCACTAAAAGGCAAAATGAAGGGCTGCAATGCCAGAGGTCCAGGCGGGACTTCAGTGGCAGAAAACATACAGAAAACGCACACAGAGAAGTGGTAGGACAAGGACTAGGAGGCCCTGTCCCCCAATACACATTTCCAGCATCACAGATACCTTTGTTATGTTATGTTATGGGTATTTATAAAGCACACGTTTGCCCAAAGGCACCATGGCGCTAAACCGACAGGAAAACTAATAAAGGCCTAGAACAGGAAGGTATTCAGGGAACAACGGAAAGAGAGATGATCAGGAATGGCCCGCAGAGAGTGAGGGAAAGAATTCCAGGCCTTGGTCGCAGTAACTGAAAAGGCGCAGTCACCCATACGGGAAAGTATGAACCGGGGGACTTGGACCAGAAGAGCAGACTGAGAACGAAGCAGATGTGTCGGAACATAGGGAGGAAACTTAACCTGAAGTTATTCAACGCCAAGTTTATAAAAGGCACGATGCACAATGCAAAGAGATTTGAAAAGAACACTCTTCTTAAACCTTTCATCAAGCGTTTCAAGTGACAGGTGGCCCTGCTCCTTTACCACGCCCCTGAACCCCTAGACATTTGATTGAACCCCTATAAATGTAACAACCCCCAGAAAATGGTATATACATTTTTTATAAACTCGATAAGAACCCCGCTGTAATGTATATACCATTTGGTAAAGATGCAGCCGAACCCCTATACATTTAATTGAACCCAAAAATTGTATATAACTTTTGTATGAATTTTATATAAATGTGATAAGAATTTCAATGAATTTGATATAAAAATGTGATATAGATTTACCCGAACCCCTATAAATTTAATTGAACCACAAAAAATGTAATGACCCCCAAAAATGTTTAAATACATTTTATATGAATTTGATTAGAACCCCAATGGATTTCATATACAAAATACAACTTTGACAGCACCACTACAGTTTGAATGGGTCAGTGTGCTAAATAGTCACATGTCGATGGGCGGTTCTAAGTTATGACACTGTGTGGGGTCTCCCAATACGGATATATAGCTGTTATTGTAGGCCTTGAAAACACATGCCCTCTTCAGACATCTCTGGGTTACCCAGCGCAGTGTCAGGAAACGGTAACTATGAACAGCTACAGTTACGAAAAGAAGAAAACAGCCACAGTGAACCCGATGATCGTTATTTACCTTATTGACTTAGGAGAAGATAGAACCGTCTTGATGCAATGAACGACTCACAGGCTCTGATGGCGGACCGTGACGATCATGAGCTCAGTGAGAACACATCTACACCTAATGTGGGCAGCCAGCTGTCTCTCATTGCCACTGTCATGGGGCAGTCTGTTTGAGATGTCATTCAAAACACTCAGGTGAGTTCAGCTGAAGATATGGTTAATTTGGAAATCACTAACGGTGCTGACACCATGGTTCTCAAACAGTTCATGTGGTTAGAGCCTGTACTATCATGTTTAGATATTCAACATGGTTTAACAGAGTCTGAAGACAATGGGTACAAGTCTATGATTATGAAGAATGTTGGAATTGAGGGAGGAGAGAGTGACCCTGAACCCCTCAACATTTGAGGAACACAGAAGGACATGGAGCATCGATATCGGACGTTTTGCCAGCCGGTGGGCATATTTTTAAAGCAAACATTTGTACATTTTAGGGGTGTGACACCAAAACCAGAGTTACAACCATGCATTTCTGTATTTGTCTACAGACTCTAGCTGATCAAACAGATGGCAATGTGGAGAGCCAAGCTGTAGCAGACACTGTCAATATTTACTGTGTTTGTTGCTCAAATCAAATTGAGAACCTTGGGAATCTCAATGAATCTCAATAATAAACGGTGTAAGCAATGTATCTCGATAATGGAGACCGATAGTGTTAGAGATGATGGGGTCACAACAGTTGTGATCTGGGCTGATATCCTAGCCATTCAGGGCCGCAGCAGGAGGCTCATGAATGTTTGTAAATATTCTATACAGATAAATCATTATTTAAAGAATGCTACACGTTGAGCCCTAAACGTCTTGTAAAAATGATGCTTCGAATACAGCTGTCAACCCAGCTAAGGGCTGTGAAAGGGGTAGACAAATGCGTGTCTAAATTCTTTTTTTAAAATATATATTGCATTTGTTGTACGCCCAAACCCTTGGGTATCACGGCGTAATTATACATGAGTACTTCATATACATCTTGTAGGTTGCAATTACAATATAGATGTTCCTGGTTGTAGATACATACAAGATACGTTGAGTATAAAGTCATAGAACACTGCAAACATACAGTAAGGTAGCAAGTTACAAAATGAGGGAACTAGACGTGGGCTTAATTCCTTAGGTAGGGCTATTCGTTTTGTGGAGGGGTCATGGCATGCAATTGGTGTATTCATCACTGGGATTAGCTATAAGGTCATTGAAGAATTGGGCAGTGGCATACTGAAGAGTACCTGGCTGTGGCTAACAATTAATATTTGTTAAATAGCCAGGTTTTGAGGAGTTTCTTAAATTTGATTAATGAGGGCTTGCTACTGATGTGGTTAGGAATGGAGTTTTGGGCTATACAAGTGTCAGGGTCCGGGCCCACCAGACCCTCACCAAGAGTTCACATCTGAACCCTAAAGTAAAAGCTGAGCTGAGAACCCCAAGAAAGGGAAAGGGGAAATGGAGAATTGGAGAAAACAACAAATGAGACACTGCTGCCCTGCAACCTTCTGGTAGGCTCTGGTATCTGTAGTAAACAAATACACTTGGTTAGTTATGCATAGTATAATTACCTTTCTTAAATTGTTTTCTAACATACACTAGCTTCTTTACCTCTAAAACCTCTGTTTAGACTTAGAGGTTATTTATTTATAATGAATATTCTGAAAACTGTTGTGATGTTTAATTATATGTTGCCACTAAGCCATTCAAGTCTCTTTAGAACTCAAAAGTAGATGACTCTTGCAAACACTTGACAGATTTAGATATTCTTCAATACTCTTCTTTTCATTTCACTCTGTAAAGTCTGAGTTAAAATGTTTTAAAGGAATGCAGTCTTTTCTTGAAGTAAAGAATTCTCAATAGCATGAAAATGAAAACTCTAAAACTCTCTTGAACGCTGCTCCTTCTGCGTGTGAGTCTTTTTATTTACACGCGCGTATAAAAATCACAACATTCACGCGATAAACATGCAACTCCAAAAAGACGTGAAAAACTGTTCTCGCGCCAAAGAAGTCACACGCACTGTTCATGGACGCGCTCTTTCAAAAAACGCACATGCGCGATTTACACGCACTGCTACTAAACATGAAACCTGTGCACGCGCTGAAAACAAACTCGCGCTCAGTTAATATGGACTTGTGCTCTATCGCTCACCCAGCACGCGTAAACACATGATGTTACTAACATGAAACTTGTACACGTGCTGAAAACAAACTTGCGCTCAATTCAGATGGACTCGCGGTCTATCGCTCACCAACAAAAACGTAAAACATGCAACATTACTAACGTGAAAAATTGTCCACGTGTTAAAAATGATCTTGCGCGCAATTCATTTGGACACGTGCACTATCGCTCTCCATACCCGCGCACTCCCATAAATGACATTGCTGAAGACGAGAAGACGAGAAGACTCGAGCACGTGTTAAACAGTTTTGAAATTTCTTTCACACAGATAACCACATTAAAGCTTGCGCGCACAGTCTTTACACTTCTTTTCTTATAGTCTTAAAACTGTATAAGAGTCTTTTCTCATTTTACTTTAAATAACTTCTTAACACTTTAAGTTCCTTAGAAAAATGGAAATTCTTTGTGAAAGTTTTTTAATTTTAAAAAGGAACAATCCCACCTGGTGTCTTCTAGTTCTCTCAGGCACAGCAATCGATTTCCTTACTTCTTTAGTAAATCTTCTGAACTCTGAAAGGCCTTACTTAAGAAGCTTAACAAATGTACAACCAGCCACTGAATTACTATGGATGAAAGGCAGTTTAGAATCCTGCTCACCTCCCAGGAATCCAACCCATTATCCTTTCTACCAATCAGAGAAACCAAACATATCATTGTTCCTTAAACCAATCAGATTAAGTTTCTTTCTCTCTATCTTGATTTGGGCAACCACATGTTTATTCTATGTACATACCCTTCCTAGTTACTAAACCACCTACACCAGCCAGCCCTGACAAGTGACATATAAGCCCCTTTTGAATACCAAGCAGTTTCAACTGAGGTTTTCCGCCGTGTGTTGGAAGTATAATTGAGAAAACTGTTCACAAGTGGGGTGATAAGGTATATTTAAGCCATTACAACAGAGATGCTACCTCATAAACTGACCTATGAAGATTGAGAATGTAGATAATGTATATGTATGTACGCTTATTTGCAGGAAATAGAAAATGAACACCTGTTGGGAAGTTGCCAATTTAATGTCAAACCCGCCAGTGGATATGTACAGCAATTAATGTTGGCTTTACTTAAGAGGATCTAGGCAGTACATCCCTGAGGATATTGTATTATCTGCCCACACCACTGTGGGCATACAAACGCCAATGTAAAAATGTTCTATTTACCGTGTTGTTTCAACAGAGGCCACCACACAATGGATATCTACTGGCAAAATTGCTACAAAGGGGATTTCAATGATTTAAGGCTGCCTGTGGAACTTTCATCGAAACTGGCAGTGTACGACATGCAACACCATTTCCTGCTGTTAAAGGATATTGGCCATATGATAGGAAGCCTTATGAATTTCTATTAGCCACCGCTATACTGTTTATTAAACATCTGTTAATTCTAATAAATGTGCTCACCCATAATATTGTGTAAATTATGAAATTGACAAAAATCTAAAGTTTAGTAAAAGCTACCATAGGCTCATTAGTCCTGAATATCACAATTTTGTATTTTTCTAGCCGACATGTGTTTCGAGTTTGGTCCTTTTCAAGGCTAACATTTAGCATAGGACATTACACAATTTCTAAAAATACAATATTTGAAAATAATTCCAAATTCAACTGGTTCACAACATCATATATCACACAAGATTTGTAGTGATATGATCAAAATCGCCATAACGTTAGTATGCATATTTTTCACAGCAGAGAGAAAAGATAACAAAGAAAGACACAAAATGTTACAAAATGCATTATGCTTCACAGATATGTTATATATCTAATCTATATCCATAGCCATAAACACCTCTTGTGATAATCCATTGGGTTATGTTAACCTAGGAAACTCCCAGATATGAGACAACTGCACTCCTTTAGTCATTGGTGTCCAACCATGCTACATGTCAAGAATCGTTATAATCTATGAACCTTACATAATTCCCAATTTGCGATCAGCCATACTTTAGTGCGAGCCCTGTAATGTATGGAGAGGGGGACAGTGGTATCTTTAGAAGTCTCTTTAGCCACACAGTGTCTTTCCTATGCCACAGCTTCGAATTAGCTAAACGACATGTGAAAATGGCTGCCACCATTATTGCAAAAGACGTCATGGGGAGTGTGACAACAGCAGTTGACATCGTCCCACCAAACAGAAAAAGGAGTGACAGGAAGGATCAGGCTTCATTTATAGACCTTGTGGGAGTGTTAAAAGAAAGAGGTCCACATCAAATGTACGCGGCCCTCAGATACTCGTCAAGAAAAGAAGCTCAAGGGTCTGACGTAGATATCTAACTAAGTGCATTAGCTCTAAAACACAAAAGGGCAGCAATATCTTCTAATGAATAATAGACTTCTTACATAAGAAATCAGAGCTTGATCTCTTTAGCGTACCACTGACCCAAACCAGCATTGAGAACAGTTGTTTCATGAAGGTTTCCCCCCTGGCAGTGTTATCGCCAATAGCCCCCATAGATTCTTTTGTATCATGGTCGGCTGACATGTATCTGGATTTGACCGATACATTGCTGCATGTAAATTGTAAAATAACAAATGCTAACGGCACCAACCTCGTGGCTGGTGCAAGAGTAGCTACAATCCCAAGCCACAATGTTAAACCAGGTGGAAGTAACACTGGGCAATCGCATGATAATATGTAAATCTACAGGGCCGATGTAGAGATCATGTTAAAATATAGCCCTGATGCCTTGGAAAACTAGCTCTCGGCCAGTCTCTTTCACTGAGATACTGCGGGCAGTCTGACACCACTGCTCTTTATGGTGACAACAAATGGCTTGTGGAGAGAGCCTGCTACGCCACTCTGAAGAACATTTGATTTAATGGAACATCTACATTTTGACCTTTTATTCCAGGATAAACTATTGATCAACAGCATTGACCATAAAGTGAAACACGGATGCTTCCTCTCTCATCAGCAGGAATGCTGAAGCATAAAAGCTAGTAATGATATCGGCTAGTTTGTTTGTCTCCCCAACCGTTAGATTAGCACATGCAGAGGCTTTGAAAATATCGAATATGAAGTATCTGGTTGACGGGGTAGCCCTTAAAGTCTTCAGCATTCTTACCACTAGCCGGGGTACCAGTCAAGACAACCTGTTCCTGGGGAAACTACCAAAAATAATCATCCTGGGGATTGTTTAAACAGCATTGCTCACAGGCACATACGCTCAAAATCCCCTCGACCTCAAACACTGTAACATGAACTATGAAGCATTGCATAAGGATGGCGTCTTGATCCCAGCAAAAGAATACGCACCTAACTTTGAACTTCCAAACATAATCAGGGAGAACATGTCTATTATGGGGAAGCACATGCGTGATTCAGCAGTTGCATCCCACACAATGACTATGTCCATGGCTGCATGCAACTGGCCTTCGACCTAAGACCTGACAATGCATCATCAGGACATTTCAACTCATTGGGAAGTGGGGACTTACAAGCTGATATAAAGTTTGAAGGAAACCTAGCAGCTGCACACTCACTTCTAGTGAGGAACATTTTTGATACCGTTCTCAAGATCAATGCACAACTAAACATACTATTTGATATATAATGGATAGTCTGCATATGAAAGGATTACAATAGACAATCCAGGAAATCTATCTACAGTGCGTATGCCAGTTTTGAAAATGTACTTGAGCAATCGCAAATGAAACGATCAAATGGTGACATTCATTAATAATAATAAGACATTACACAGCATGTATAGATCTCGCAGACTTTTTACCCTGTGCAGAAAAGCAGATGTGTGTGATCTGTTTAGTGGTATCTTGTATGAATAAAATAACTTTTAAAAAAATCAACAAGTGTCATGTTTTATTATACATAGATGTGGTAATGTAATATACAGCCAGTCCGTTTTTCTACAGAATGGAGAAAAGGCATCAGTTAAGTTTAAACAGTTATATTTAATATAGAAAGGAGAAAAGGCATCAGTTACACTTGAACAGTTACATTTAATACAGAGAGTAGAAAAGGCATCAGTTATACTTAAAACAGTTATATTTTATACAGCTGAACAACGGATCGTTCGCATTATTCAGAAAACCAACTCTGACGGATATGTCTTCTGTGAGGCCTAGGCACTTCAGATGGTAGGGTCATCATAGCATCGTGAGTTGGTAGGTAAAGAGTCTTTAAAGCCTGCGGTATGCCACCTTCTTTCAAGACTGGGCGATAAGGATCTGTTTATAGGGGTAGTTGGACAGGACTGTGATGTTGCTGGGGAGGGGGGTCAACAGTTTTTAACCTCTCAAGAAGGTGTTGTTGGGTAACATTATCTAGAAATGATATTGGGATATTTAAATCAGCAACTGCCTGCATGAACTCGTTCATGCCGCTGAGCTCATTTGGTTTAGAAGTTGGCTGTCGACCTGTAATACCACATACTAGATTGTGCAGGATCGAGCCCCTTAAAACCCTACATCTGTAGATAAATCATCTCCTATAAGTCCATGTTTCCACAACCTTTTTAAGCTCCATTTTATGTAGCAGTAGTTCTGCATTAGATCTATAGCGCTAGATAAGTGTATTCACCATGTCCACCACAACTGGGTCTAGATTCACCAGGTAGCATGTATAATCCCATTAAATCAGATCTTTTTTAAAACATCCTTCATTTCAGTGTCAAGCTGCATGGTTGCAATCTTCGGTATATCAAAATCCTCTGGGGTGCGGGTGACAGGCTATCTAAGTGGCTTTTGTCCACCAAATACAGACAAGGGAGGTGAAACAAGGGAGAACAAAACAATGATATTACTAGGCACAGTGACATTGAGAACGTGCAAGTGCATGGGAGAGGGAGAGGGGAAAGTGTATGGCGGGGAGAAGTGGAAAGTGCGGAGCAAAGGAGAAAACTGATAAATAATAAATAAAAAAAATAAAAGACAACAAACAGTGGTAGTGCAGCCAGCAAGCGGCAAGTGCTGGGTTCAAGGCAGCAGACAGGGTATGTCTGATAAGTGTAGGAAGAAAGGGGGGACTGTATGGGTACAGCTACAGACCCTACTGCAAGGGGTGGCCCGGACACAGTGCGGAAGGGTGGCAGGGTGAACAGGTACCTGGGCCTGTAAGACAGAGAGTAGGCCAGGTGCACAATGCCAAGAGAGAACAGATCAGCAGGGGTAGGGGAGGCCGAAGGCAGAAGCAAAGTGGAAGGTCTTGAGGTGCTTCCGGAAATAGAGATGGTTCTCCTCAAGTTTCAGAGTGGCAGGGAGGCTGTTCCAGAGGGAGGCCCCAGACGAAGACAGAGATCTACCCCCAGCTTGTTTCTTTGAAAAACGACTGACCCTGAGGGAATTGGAGGTAGAGGAGCGAAGAGCTCGAGAGGGGAGGTATTTGTAGAGGGATAGCTGAAAGTATTTTGGACCCAGGCCCCATACCCACTTGGAGACAATGGAGAGATTTCAGAGCTGGAGAGATACAATTCCAGGGCATGAGGCCAATGACAAGTCTTGCATTCCTTTTACTGAATTAGTTGCAGAAGGTGGAGAGTAGAGGCAGGTAGATTTAGAAAGAGGCTGTTACACTAGTCCAACCTAGAGACAACCAGGGCTTGAGAGACAGTAAGCATCTGGGGGAAGGAGAGGAAAGGCAGGGTACCTCTGAGGAGTTGCAGTTGGAAGTTAGAATTATTAGAGACATCAGAGATGTGGGCAGAGAAGGAAAGTGTGGAGTCAAAGATTACCCAGAGGTTCTTAGCCTCGCAAGTCGGGGTAGGAGGAGGGCCAAGGGAGGCCAGCCAAAGAGTGAGGAGAAAGCAGGGTGAAGGTGTGCCGATGAGGAGGATCTCCATCCTGCTGGCTTTCAGACACAGATCGTTGGTGGCACACCAATCGCGAATGGCAGCTAGGCACGCAGAGATGGGAGAAGGAGAAGAGGTGGCTGTGGGAAGCCTGAAAATTACTTGAGTGTTTTCAGCATAGCACTGAAAATGGAGCAGAAAATGGCAATGCAGTGGGCAAGAGTTGCCAGGTATTGGTTATAAAGCTTGGTTAAAAAGCTATTTAAAAAACTTTGTAAACATTTTCTGAGCCTGAGCAATCTAGTGTTTAGTGGTAGAGACATGCCTATGAAAGATTCTATTAATCCACCGGCCTGAGAGACCACTTTTCTTTTAGCCTGTATAGATACCCACTTATTGACCTGTTTTTTATGATGCACTTCTTTTTTAACACACTTACTTGGCGTTGTGTTAAGGGGATCTGTCCCTTTAAAGTGTTCTGGGCAATTTCAGAAATAGCTTTGTGTTGCTGGATTGTGGAGTATAGAAGCATTTTGAGTAGCGCAAAGTTTCTCCATAAGCATGGTGACTTGTTGAAGGCTGTAACAGTGACTGACCTCGGAACTGTACCTACAGATGTTTTTTAGATGTTTAACATGCCTTTTTAGGGGTACAGCTCAGGTAGACAAGGTGGGAATATATTGGTGAGCAATCATTAATCCTCTAGATTAGTTGTTTTTAAAACAACCCACATATATCCGTAGGGTTTACTGTTGGTGTCTTCAAAAGCCTCAATGATGAAACACGTTTGGATGAATAGATATGTTGAGCTATCACGGCTAGATGTATTTATCATGGGGTTTTTAACTAACACTAATTAACTAGTGTTTATATGTTACAGATCTGTTGCTCCTACCCTTGTTGAACAAGCTCTGCATGATCTAACAAATACTTAGATTGCAGGGATATGACTACTGAGTAAATGTTTTTTCTAGTTCAGCGCTCAAACCTCTGTCATCAAATTATTGATGATGAACATATTCATCATGCTCGGTGGTAGTAAATGATCATCGTTGAGAATGTCCGGCATACCTTCTACAAATTGGAGGTGTTTAAGCTGGTGTTGGATGACCTTAAAGTCACCACAGACTCAGAAGGCTGTGCCGCACTCACTCTTCTTGACCTCTCAGCAGACTTTGGTACTATCAACCACACCATACTCTTTGACTCACTGCACACCGTCGGAATCCAAGACTCAGGTCTCAACTGGATAGTATCATTCCTCACAGACACCCTTTCTTCACCACTGCACACCCAGTGCTCAATGGAGTCTCTCAAGGCAACTATCTCGCCTTCTTTTCAACTTCTAAATGACCCCTCTGCCTGCGCTCATCTGCTCACACAACCTCACCTGCTATAACTACACTGATGATACAGTTAATCCTGAGAATTCCCAAATCTACCTCCGCCCCTTGCCCTGACCTGGCAGCATGCCTGATAGACATTGATCTTTGGATAACAGATAACCATCTCCTACTCAAAACAGGGAAAACAGAGATTTGGTTTCAGGAAAAACAACTCTATTCCCACAACCATCTCCCTGGACACCCTCCCATGGTTCTCCTCCTTCTACTTGAGCGTTTCAGTTAGCTTAGAACTGTATAACACATGATTGAGAAGGTTGACCTCATTTCGCATCTTGCCTGACCATGCTAGTGAGCCTAGAACAAACTTTCGCCTGGTAGATTAGGTTAACCAAATCTCACATCCTGCACGATTATGCTAGTCAGCCGAAACTGCATTTCACCCGAGTGAGTAAGGTAGCCTAATATTGCAGTTCACCTAACTATGAAAGTTTGCCAAAAACTGCATTTTGCCTATGTGAATGGATTGCAGAAAGAGTGCGGTTCATACTAGACCTAGAGGTTCCTGACTGTGAGGTTTTCCATTGCCAGATTTCCCATTCTGAGTTATGTCAGGGCGCTGTGACTTTTAATTCCATTCAATATTCTGACACTCTTAGGGTTCTTTATTTTCTTTCTGAATCTATATTTAAACCGTAGTTGGCTTGGCCTTAACTATTGTTTTAGAAGGAGAGTTTCCCAAGCCAACATGGTCCTGAGGAAGCTGGCAATTGATTGGAAAAGAAAAAACTGGAAGCTGATTGGAGGTTGAGGGTACTAGGAAACTGAAAGAGAATTCTAAACTGCCTTTCATTGTCCTTCCTCAATCAGGGAGGTCCTGTTACAGTATGCTCTAAAATGTAAGGCCTGTTAGAAGTTGACAGATATTTTGGTCAGGTTTTTTGGGATGTTGAGTTCCCCTAGGAGCACGTCGTGGGACAAGACAAGCTGTTTTACTGGTGGGAGCGCAGCGCTCTAGTTAATTAATTGGACTACCTTCTGAAAGGGCAGTTACTGTGAAGAGAAGCTTTGAAAATCATTTTTGCTTATTTAAACTGAGTTTAGGTATTTAGTTAGGATTAATGTTTGTCAGGCTGAGAGTTATCCTGTGTTCGCGGAAGCTGCTCAACCCCCGACAATCCCTCTGAAGTGTAATCCTCAGAACCCGATAATTCTCGGCACCGTTAACTACACCCCAAAGGGAAAGGGGAAGTGGATAACATAAGAAACACCAGGCTGGCGACGTTCTGACTAGCTGATGCGGAACCTGCAGTGAATACATACGAACATACAGAATCCTCAAATTACTTTACTACCTTTAAATTATGAAAACTTTATATCCTAGACTAAAATGTAACAAATCATATCTGCTTCTTTTCTTTTAAGATCTTAGATAAGATTGGAGTAGTAGCTGATAAAATCTTTCTACCTTTCTTGTTGCTTTGAAAGTCTTAAAAATAACAGCAACTCCTTAGATTATTGAACTCTTAAGAACCTTGATTCTTGCCTTATAAACTGTTAAATGTTCCAGTTAAGAAGACTTAGATGAATCCTGTTCTTTCTTCTTAATAAATAAAGTTCATAGTCTCTTGAAGAACTTGCAAACTTTTCCAAAGTTCGTTGAAACCTTTTTGCGCACACGCGCAAAAATGTACCCGTGCAAAACACCCGTTGAGGAAAACACGCGCCAGAGAAAAAAAACACGTGCTGGGGAACACACGCGCTAAGAAAACACGCGCTGAAAAAGTCACGTAGCAGTCTTTTCTTACTCTCGCGTACATGCGCTTTAAACACACACGCTTTGAACACTCGCGCTGGAACACACGTGCTATAGAAATCATGTAGCAGTCTTTTCTCGCGCACACGTTCTCGCACTATGACTACACACGCAATGAACACACGCGCTTTGAACACTCGCGCTGGAACACACACGCTATAGAAATCACGTAGCAGTCTTTTCTCGCGCACGCATACTCGCGCTATGACTACGCGTGCAATGAACACAGGTGCTATGAACACTCGAACTGGAACACCCGCGCTATAGAAATCACGTAGCAGTCTTTTCTCGCGCACGCGTACACGCGCAATGATGTCACACGCTGTAGTTTTCACGTAGCAGTCTTTTCTCACGCTCGCGCACACGCGCTACGATCACACGTAATAGTGTAACATTGCTCGCGCACATTTAAAGATTAAATGTTGAACTATAAACAGAGTAACATCAGTTCTTCTTTTGAATTTTCATTTACAATCTCCTAAAGTTTCTAATGAAATGAAAGAACTTCCAGAAACTCTCCTGCGAACCTGAATTCTTCTCCTGAACAAGCCCACATAAGTAGCCGCTCGACTGCCAGGATTTGAAAGTTCAAATCCACTAGGCCCAAAACTTCAGCAGGAGCAGCTACAGACATGTCCTCTCAGCTGGGGTTACGACGATGAAAGGCAGAGAGTGACAGCTTAGAACGGTCATTGTTATCCTGCAGTTCTCTCTAGTCAATCAAGGCTTCTATTGTAAAACTCCATCTTGCCTTGGGCCAGAGCCAGGAATCTGTATAGAAAGGTCAAGGCCAAACCCACACAGAAATAAAGGGAAATAATTTAAGGGAACCTAACAGTAATTAAAGGAAACCTGATGACAAAGGGAACCTAACAGTAATTAAAGAAAACCTGATGACAGTAATTAAGGAAACCTGACAATGTTTGAATATCATAAGACGGAAGCATTTCTCTTCACATTGTTGTTTGAGACTGTTTTGAAAGAGATTGAAGAGAAATCATTACACTCGTTTTGAGGAACGGCTTGAACTAAGTATTTCTTGTTGCATGCTTGCTTTGTGATAAGAAGTGTCAGTGTTTGAAATATAGAACTGCATTAGGAAGACTGCTGGCAGAGAGCGAATTCATTTTCACCCAAACATTTTGAAAATAATTTCAGTGACGCACGGCAAGCGTTTAAAGGAGACACTATACCGCCTTGCACATGCGTTTTGAGACTGGTGTCTCTATTTTTACTGCTCCCGTCAATGATGCAGTGGGGCTTGCCTGGGGGAGATTAGTGTGTCCTTCAGACAATTTACTACCGAGCATGCGCGTGATTACCCTTACCTTTTGAAACAAGGTGATCACAGTGTGCACACTCAAAACACAGGAGGACAGTGTGTATACTGCAAGCAAAACATTTGGAACAACCTTAGTAAAAGAGACTAGGGTCATCATGATTCACTTTAAAGGAACAAAATAAAAGACTATAAGAACATTCAGATTCAGCTGACAAATTAAGGAGAAAGTAACCACATAGCCAGATCACATGAAATGAACTTGCTCCAAGAGTCTTCACAGGTGTAAAATGATTTCAAAAAAGAAAAAGAAAAATATATCTTCAATCTAAAGAAATAGAAACATCAAGGTGTTTCACTCTAATTGGATATTTCATCTCACATCCCAGTTGTTCAAGGAGGTTAAACAGGTATAAGAAGTCATGTGGGGAATTAAGGTGGGTCAGTGTCATGAGAATAGAAATAACAGTATTTAATTTTCTGATCCTCTGCACGTTCTCAGCTAAGTTGAAGAGTGAAGCCTGTGTTGTTTTATTTTATCTACTTTCCCTTTCCCTCAGAGTTGCAGAGGCCTCTGTTGTTTCTGATCAGTAGTTAACTAAACACTTTGGAGCATCTGTGGGGCTCAGCAGCTCCTGCAGATGAGATGTCAGGACCGGACACTGACGCACCAGATGTCTATTATGGGGAGCATAGATAATTTGGTTGGCACATAAAGGCAATCAGGGAGAGGGAGGCCTCTTCCATCCTCACCGATACTCGCACATATCTCCCACTACACAGACTCTCGGCTCAGCACCTACAACTCTAGAATGCATTACCCACCACAATCAATTCAGTCTTGCTGCACACCTAATTATATACCACCTTGCACACCTCAACAACCTTCAGAATGCAGCTACCCGCCACAATAAATTCTGCCTAGCTGCACACATAATCTCACATACCAGAACAACCTCTGCTAGAAGGCAGCTACCCAACAACAATTCGGCCTAGCTGCAAACATAAATGCACACAGGCATGGACACAGGCACTACTGAACAAAGAGTAGCTTTCACCCTCATCTCCAATGTCTAACAGCCGCAAACACACCTGTATTATATGTAAATTTTCATATTATGTAAATCTTTTTTTGTAAATTGATGTACCTTGTAAATGTTAATGCGTATTTCATGACTGTAACCGTATCCTTAAAGCGCCCTTCTACCCACGGGTCCTGAGCGCTCTACAAATAAATTAAACAAACAAACAAACTATTTACTGCTCTGACTATCTACACTGACCTTGACTCCGGTCCCTGGGGGCGTTCAACCTACAGCGTGTTGAGACCATCCCAATGATGAAAGGCGCTATACAAATGCCCATTAACATAACATAGCATGACATTGTTTACAGCCGGGTATAAACTAGTGAAATCTAAATAGTGTATTTGCTCACTCTCTGGGATGTGATGGTGTAATTTTAAAACATGTGTACGACTTGTGTACATTGCATCTCACAGTTGTATGGGGTCAGGCAGTGTCTTCTCTTTAAGAAAAATACCCACTTTTGGGTTGCTTTGTACCATTGCTCGCCACTCATGTTCCCAAATACTGACAATGCAAACTCCCTGACTGGATATAAACGCCTGTTTCAAAAGGGTGCGTTGATAAAACTGCTCCTAAGTAGTACCTGTCAGGGTATTGAAACCCCTGGCGGGGTAATATTTAGGAAACAAGTGATAAAACAACTGCTGAATTCATGGGCTGTTTCCACACACTGAACCAGAGTATATGACACATGTAAGCCATCCTGCATAGGTGTTACATGTTGGGTCTTTTAAATGATCCTGTCCCTGAACAAATTGCATACTTGTCTTAAAATGTTGACATATTCTTTACAGTAAGCCCTTAATTCCTGGCAAAATTCAAATGCGCTGTGCTTATTTGCCTTATACCACATCATGAATTGGTCTTTTTCACTAGGCATCATGTACTGAACACCAAATTGATCACAGGCTGGTACTAGGCCTTCATAGTTTCGATTAACCTGTGGTGTTGAAAAGATGTGGAAGGAAGCACTTTGAACTGGGAAAAGAAAAAGCTTTTGGGAGTTTACTGATATTCATGGGTGGGAAGTGCAAGGAGTCGATAAAACATAGTCTCAAAGTTGCCACAAGGATTGACATGAGTTTAGAACCTTGTGTGATAAGTTTCACTCTAATTTGTTCCTTCGTCAATTGTTTGAGTATAAAGCAGCCCTCGTACCCTTTGGCATTATGAGCTAAAAATGTGCAGCCTGTGAATTTGGTTGTTACAAACATGCTAACAAAATCACTCACACACGAATCACCCTCAAACGCCCAACAACTCTCACCTGTTAGATGTATGGTATAAATGCAGTTTGATTGGTTTGTAATGTCGTTTTGCCTGGCTTCTATGTCATTAGTCAAAATTAAGTGTGCCTGTTAAGCTAGAGGTCCACCAGGCAGAATTACAGGAAAAAACACAGATTTCACCTTAGCTGCAAGGTTGACAAGGTACTGCGATGCCAATATTATCAACAACATAATTTTTATTTACAAAAATATATTCACTAAACATTTTTCACATCACATAATTCATTCCACCATACATACCCATTCACAATCTATCACAACATAATTAAATTATACAATCAAGATGGGTTACCAATGTCTAAAAACCCTCTCAACACATTTGCTGGTCAAATGATCCTAGACACCCCTTTCTAGATATAGGTGTGTCAAAAATGTTAAACAGCATAGAAACTTGTCCAACAATGTCTACACGTGTTTCGGTCAGTCATGGGCTTCTAGTAGTGCCCGGTGTTCACCCGACCTTCTTCAGGACAGAAGTGGGGCATTGATATCGCTTCACCAACATGCAACTTCCTGTGGAAGATGGCTTCAACAATGCTCCAGCGTGATATCGTGGGGGTAATACAAATTGTGGACTCAATCCCAAATGCTCCAAAAGTCCAATCAAATGATTCACAAAGGAGCTTTTAACATACTGCTAAACATATTGCAGATTATTCAATAACCTTGTGTCGCCAGATAGCCAATGTAGCACACACTGTACAAAGTTTTGTGCAGTCTTGAAAAGCATGTAGTGAAGTCTCACTACTATAAGCTTCACTGTATCCACAAGCAACAGCTGCAGCTTCTTGCTTATCTGCCTGTATCTCCTACGTATCACCAGATCGCGATCTGGTGATACGTAGGAGATACAGGCAGATAAGCAGAGTGTGCTACATCGGCTATCAGGCAACACACGGTCATTCAATAATCTGCAATATGTTTGGCAGAATATTAAAAGCTCCTTTGTGAATTTGATTGGACACAAACCATGTAGAGATTGATCACTCTTCCTTTCTTATTTTTTATTTTTTCTTTGTGACTTTTGGAACACGGATCATGTAAGGAAACATGTATGGTATGTAATCTGGAATTTTATTGCAATATTTCTATTGGTGTCTTACATGCATATTTTAATTGAAAGTACTGAATTGAAATGCATGAACCATTTAGCCCTGATGATGGTGTTGTACACCGAAATGCATTGGCTTGACTATGTTACATGTAAACCACAAGGTCTTTTTGCCTCAAGAACCGTATGAATTAAACACAGTTTGAGAATTTTTACAAACAAAAGATCCAGTTTCTAATATTTTGTCACGATGTAAACCATACGACCGGTATTTTGCTGTTTTAGCCATTAGTGGGAAGTATAGCCATAGGACTCTGTTTAAGTACACTATGTTGATGGCTCTAGAAAAATACTACTTAAAGAGTGCCAACTGTCCAAAGGGAACAGATATATCCATCGGAATACCCAAATATCTATGAGATTTCAATGCTTTGTCACGTATATTTGCAATGATTCTTAATGGTGCAAAACACATAATCTAGCTCTTACTCACCCTGAGCCTTCTCAGATTTTCCAGAAATTGTAAAACGCAGAAGACATCGCGCATGGATCACCTTGTAAATAAGGGCCTAGTTAAACCATCAGAATGCATGCATATCTGTATGAAATTGTTGGGTCTAACAGTTTCTAAAATACGAATGACCAGTGTCTCTACGGCTTCTGTTAAAAGAGGAAGCCTGCGTCCCAAGGACTGTAACTGATCCAAGTTTACAAATCACAATTCCTCGTAATACTCGACGACCGCAAATGTTTTATATGCCCATTGACATGTCTGCACGCTTTCTAAGTACACAGGAGCATCAGGTTGTGGGGTTTGGGGTTGTAGCATATTAGGACGATCATGTCTGGATATAACCGACCTGGCCTTTTTGAAGATTTTAAATAACCAACGCTGCTGGACTCTGGATGTACACAATTTTAACAATTGTTCACTGTCTTTACGGTCCCTCTGAATTGGTTTCCACCCCTACTCTGTAGAGAAGTACCGACTGTAAAAGTGTTTGTGTTTGCAACTTCACACGCTGGATCACTCCTGTTATATCGGGTGCTGGTTAAATGCACACATGCTCTAGCGATTCGCTGGCTGTTTAAAAGACACATCTGATTTGTATTGGGCGATTTTGTTTTCAGGTGTGAGCTATTTACTAGTCACAAGCATTTGCTGTCATTAGACCTTGTTAGATCTAATGATTGTGATGCCCCGTCAGCGGTTAATGGTGGAGTAGCAACTGTACTAGAGCTCGGTATGGCTATATCACCATTTTCATTGGGTATCAGTGGTATAGAAGATGTGTTATGGATTTCAAACCGGCCAGGGCCTTCGGCCACTAGCATGCTGTGTTCCACATTTTGAGCATTACATGTTATTCTTTTAGGATAGTTGAGTTGAGTTACCATGGAAATTAAAATATTAACCGTGACTGTATTCTCTCTTTCCTATCAACCCTTAACAAATTTCACTTACTCTAGACACTGATCCTTCCCTGCTAGTCAATCTTTATAATGAAACTATGCTAACAGCCATGAATAAAATTGCTGCACTTAAATTTAAAAGAATGAAACCCAAAGTACACACCAACACTTGATTTATCTCAGACTTGCAAACCTTGCGATCGACTAAAAGGTCTGCCGAATGTAGTTGGCTAAAATCACCAACACCGACAAACCTTCCTTTCAGACACTAGCCAACAATTACAAGGAAGCCATCATCAAAGCCCAAAATCACTCTTTTAATAAGAGAAATCAGAATCCCCAATCAAGTTCCAGGGAACTATTGGCCATTCTCTGGGAGCTGGAATCACCTGCCCTGACTCCGGATCACTCCATCAAAGATCTATAATGGTGCACTAGTGTACAAAAGGCCCTAGCAGACAAGATCACCCTTCTACAAAGTAAAACTTAAACAACAAAAAAACTAGCCCTTGCCCCTCAAACCACACCCTCGACTAAAACCTTTGAGATGCAAAGGTGACATCTGCCCTGCCACCTTGATAAAAGAATGTGCTGATGAACTGGCACCTCTCATCACTACTATTATCCATAGTTCATTTGCAGCCAGCTCGGTACCAAATGACCTAAAACAAGCGTGGGTGTTACTCTTGCTATAGAAAACGACATTGGATCCAAATGCCCCAACAAATTTCCGACCAATCACTATAGTCCCATTCTTAATAAATATACTAGATCGTATAGCCTACCTGCAGATCCAACAATTTTGGAAACAAACATACTTCTAAGACTGAGACAATCAGGATTTAGACCTGGTCATGGAACAGACACAGCTCTTTTGGACTTGAAAACACAAATAGACCAATTCAAAGACAGAGGAGACCTCTGCATCCTCCTCCTATTACACCTCTCTGCAGCTTTTGATCTAGTCAATCATAAAATGTTATGTCATCACCTCTAAACTGCTGTCCCCCAAAGCTATCAAATGGGTTGAATCTTTTCATTCCAACCGTATGATGAGAGTCTTCTCCACCTCTTCAGCAGCCGACCCAGTCCAAGTAACATGTGGCATACCGCAAGGTTCCGGTTTATCTCCAACACTGTATAATGCCTTTACAAAGCTACTATTTGACAAACTTGAAAAAATGGGTATTTTGTATACAAACTATGCGGATGATACGCAAATACTCTTACCCATCACAAGATGTTATGATACTGATGCCAACAATCTTAACAAAATGTACCTTGCCATCTAGGCGTGGATGGCTCAAAATAAATTATGCCTCTTCAATGACAAGACTGAGTTAATCCTAATAGAAAACAAATCAAAATTAAACAATATACCTAATGAATACAAATCCTTCAACATTGATTGCAGCACCATCAATGTCGCTAAGGAAATAAAGACCCTGGGGGTCTACATTGACTCTTCTCTCTTCCTTACCAGACAGGTTAATGCCATCGTCTCGTCAGCAGCCTACACGTCTAAACTTATTAGATTGAGTAGACCCTTCCTCTCGACAGATAACAGTATCATGTTAGCAAGAGCATTGAGCATCATGGTTAGATTACTGCAACTCCCTTTTTACAGGATCAAGTACTAGAAACATTTAAAAAACTCCAGATTGTACAAAATAATGCCATGAGTTCTGCTTTGAACATACCCAAGAATTAACACCTCTCATTCACCAGACAACACATTCACAGGCTCCCAGTCCAAGAGAGGATCAAATTTAAAATTCTCAGTTTAACCCACAAATGCCTTGCTAACAAGGCACCAGTTTACCTCAGCAAGAAATTGTCAAAACTCACTCCAATAGAACTACTCGAGCCTCATACGTCAACCTTATTGTTACCCCAAGATTTGAAAGACAGAAAGCAGGTAGATCCAGATTACCTGTAGTAGCAGCTAAACTGTGGAACACTCTGCCAACTCAGTTAAGAAATGACCCATCCCTCTGGTCATTCTGAAAAAGCCTGAAGACTAGACTTTTCAGCTTATACTCTCAACATTGAGACACCAGGCCTAGACTAGACAGCTCATTCCTAATTTAGCACCTAACCCTTTAAAGAAGTGTTGTCTTATCCCACATGCCAAGACTGCTTTGTAGTTCTGTTTACCCTAAGCCACTTTTACTATTTTGTATATTTTGTATATCTGTATACCTTCACTCTTTGCATCCTTATACCTGTACCTGTAAGCCTGTAACTATCCTATAGTTTGAAATGCAACTTTACATCTTGATGTACTACCTTGTAACTATTCTTGTAAGATCATAGCGCCTAGGGCCTCTGGGTTTTTGCACGCTCTATAAATGTCAAATAAATAAATACATACAATGAACGTGCATGTAAAACTGTGTTTGCATTTTCTTAAGCTTTGCTGCAAGTCAAAGTATATTTATCCTGCCAATTTTTTGCAAAGTCAAGGTTGATTTGGAAGAGCTTTGCACATTATCACAGATAGAGCGTTCACATCCATTGCAGGAAAAACTTTGCTTATGTTGTGAAGTACAACGTGGGTGCACGTGTCACTCTGTATAACTTGCAAATTTATAGTTATGATAAAAAATTTCAATTCGAAAAAAGGTAATTTAGTCTTTGTATTTTTCTGCATTTCAGTCTCATTGGTTTGGTGTTTTAGGTAGATAGAATGTGTCATAAGAAATTTCAAAGCAAAGTTAGTCACAGTAAAAAAGGAGAGCCTGAATTCATGTTTTGTATTTTATTTGCATTCTTTACATATGTATCTGTATATTAAAACACAGCCAAAAGGGCATAATAGTGATTCTGTGGATAAAACATGCCAGGAGAGCATGAGCCATTTATTCAGAGTGTATTAAGTCCAGTATGTGTTTACTGTTAGGGACCCTGGTGAAATAATTATTAGGCAGTATTCTGTAATAAGTCTCACCACTATAAAAATGCCACCATAGCAAAATACCACAAAATACTAGATATAACCCCAAAAAATCTCCTACTAAATAATTACTGGGCATGGCTGTGCATCCTAAAGCATTACCATATTGTGCATGCATTAATTGAATTAGTGCTATGAGTTATTGCAATACTGTGTGCTCACCTGACTCTTATTATAGTGTCATAGGCAATAGTGCCACCATGTCCCAGATTCATGCTGAGTTTTTTTAATTGTCAGATTACCTCGAGGCAAAGCTTTATGCACATGCAGTTTGGTCCTCAGAAATGTAACAATATGGCAAAACAGGATTGGACAGAGGTATAAAAAGAAGCATTTGAAAATATTTTTGATGAAGGAAACATTTTGCAGATGTGTCTCCTTGGACCATTACGAACGACAGAACACAGGAGGAGAAAAATTGCATCATCAGCCTGTGCACAAAACTGTGGTTTCTGCTACACAGATCCATAAAGATGCAAGGGAGAGACAGTAAAGTCATTAGCAAATGACAGCGCAGCTTAGACAATGAATGTCATCATATGCAGCAATTAAAAGCAGAATTAAAGTAGAGGGAGCCAGACACAGAATTGCAGACCAAATACAGCGATCTTGCTACTCAATTGGCTCAGAGGGAGAAACAATTTAATGAGAAGGAGCAAGAATTAACCCACTTAAAAACAATATTAGATGATATAAGACAATATAAAGGTGTTGCAATTTCTGAAATGTAAGCTCTTAGAGAAGATGGCAGAGAGAAAGATAAATAATGTCATGCTATGGAACAGGAGATATTTAAATTACTAGAAGAAAATGACAAAAAAAGGCCAAAACACTTGATAATTTTCAGACACAAATCAATTAATTGCAGGCAATAATCAATAAGGTCAGGGATGAGAATCCTGATCTCTGTCAAGAGGCATAACAGGTTCATGGACAGTACAAGAACCTGGAATATCAAATATTAAATCTCAAATCTCAGGAAAAGCAACAGGGTACTACACTCCCTGGAGCTGAACTCAATCACAGCCCTGGCCAAGAAAACGATGTACCAACAGCTGTCCCTTTGGCCAGACCTGGTTATAACCCAATGGTAGGGTCTGAATCACCTGCAAATATTCACACACATTCTTGCCCACAAGAGAACAGGAATGAGCGACAAAATGACACATACCAGAATGCACCATGTAGTCCTATAAAATGTATGAAATCCATCAAGACTTTAATTATTAACCCATTCAAAAAGGGAGGTGATTGTTGCATGGAAGACCATTTAGAGACCGTTCATGATATATTCAAAGCTCTCCAGATCCCCAGGGAACAATATAGACAGTACATTCACCTCACTCTAGATGCAGCATCTGCTAGTATCATTTGTGGTCTCAGAGAACAGGAAACTGTGTGATGGGCAGACTTTGAGAAGGAGTTAGACATCAATTCTCACCTTAATAGTCCATACAGCATGCCAAAAAAGCAGTCTATACTATGATAGCAAAGCCAGACATGTCACCTCACCAATTCTTTTATAATTTAAAAAGAGCATTTTCACGCTTTGATGTGGCCTTTAATCCTAAATCTGTAGAATGTAAGACTGCATACTTGTATGGGCTCCAAAAAGAAAATTTCTGCCAGTTAATTCATGAATTTGACAGGAAATAACCAATAGAATAGATTATAGAACAGGGGTCAAACTGTATGAAGTGATATTTGGTCAGACAGAGGAGGGCCCTAAGAATAAAGAAACAAAACCAAAGTCTAAGGAATCCACACAAGTGATTTTAGAAGTAAAATCTGTAATGATGCCACTAGAATCAGCCCATAAATCAGGCAAAGAACGACATAACATCTAGTCAAAGGGGTGTGCCTCCATAGAGCACATCACCACAAACTCCTATGTTCCAATCCATTGATCCCAGTGATAGAGGTTCTAATATTGGTCCTAGATATCGTGGTAGTTCTCCCAGAGTGGGATTTCGTCACAATATGCCAGGCCTAAATTACAATCGAAATCAAATGTACAATGGCCAACTCCAGACACTAGGGGCCCAGAGTAGATTCAACCCTAATACAATAACATAAATAGAAATCAATCTCCTGAGAAATATCAGAACAGACCTAATCTGTGTGAGTTTAATCATTACCGGCCCAGGCCACAAAGAAAGGAATTCAGAGACATGGACAGGTTTCAATGATTAGAGGCCCAAGTCAAAATGTTGTCTGAACAGATAGGACAATTATGTACAGTCCAAAAGCAACAGCCAAGTGAAGGTGCAAAAGGCCATAGGAGTGCTCTTTGCATAGCAACAAGTCACTAGCTAATGCCCTCTGCCCTGATGAGAACAAAAAAAAGCCCATAAATCACCTTTGAATGAAAATACTGAATTGTTTGCGGATTTAAAAGTGAGAAAACAAACAAATGAAAATGAGACACGGGATTTCAACACACACACAAAGGGAGTGTGGTTAGATTTAGAGTTAAACCAGACTATTCAGGTATGTGAAGAACAGAAAGAGGAAAATGAACAAGAAAAAGCCAAAGAACAGAGAAGCAGATTTAAAAGGAATATGCAATGTGAAAGTGAAACCCAAAATGAGGAATTAAGATCAACAGATAGATTATCCTTACTTGATAACCAAAATACCGTTGATACCCACATAGAGGAAACAATTGCCCAAAAGGCGCATGCAGGTCAGTCATCTGAGGTGTATTTTGAACCACAGATGTTCCAAGGGACAGAAAGGACATGCTCCGTACAAAACACAGATAAGTGTCACATGCCAGTAGCTGACATGCTGTCACGTGACACTTGTGAAAATACCCTGTCAATAGGTTGTAATGTGGAAGTAAGTAGGGAGGACCCAGACAATTGGAAAGACACAATGAGAAATTGGGGTGTGAACAATAGTGGGCCTACGTCAGAGGGGCAGTTAGTGGCAACACTCCAAATGGGTTCTGAGCCCAGGAGGATAGACAAAGAAATTCAAAATGAAGTGGGCAAAAACGGGGTAAAATGTAATTTCATATGCTCATTTGACTAGCAATTTTAGAAAAGAGCTAAGAAAAGTAAGTCATGAAATTAGCAACAATTCACACTTTGCATGTGTTCTAGGAGAGGTTGAAGAAAGGTACTATGTTCCTATCACTGTTGAAGAAAAAACGAATGCATTTGTAATGATTGACACTGGTGCTCAAGCAACAATATTGTCAAAAAAACTGGTGATAAGTATCAACGAAGGGAGATCCCCACAAAAATCATGTAAAGGTAAGGCAAATGAAGGCCCTGTGCACAATTTCAAAGGGGAAGAAATACCTATCAAAGGTGTCACTGAGATTGACATAAAGATAGGGAAGCACCGGATGAGACAGGAAGTGTTGGTCACACCCATTAATGAAATATCCTTTCTCATAGAGACCATTTGCCTGAAAAAGTTATCGTCCTTGATTGATGAGGTAAATGGAGTATTGTGGTCCTTTGCTAAAAAACCATTGAAACCTAAGAAAATAATCACCCAAAGCAACAGTGTAAAAGAATGCCACACTGTTGCTAAATCAGAAAGTGCAGTGGAATATCTCCAGAATGGCTGTGTACATAGCATCACTGTCATGTTCATGTGTCAGGATGAAATGCAAAGAGAAAAAGGGAAGCAGTTTTTGGAGATTTATTTGGACCCTAAGAAAAACTGGCAAAAAGAAATAGATGAAAACATATTGCGTTTTCATCAAAATGAAGAAAAATGCAAACCAAATATTACTCCAGAGTTAAATCAAGGAAAACACATTTCAGCAATCACAGAAATACACATGGAAGAAGGGCAGCCATGGATTTCTATCCATTTGAATAGGGATCCTGAAATGATTGAAGTCACTTTAGAGCTTGAACATGAAAGGAGTTTCATTAATGAAAAGATATTCCGGCAAATACTTCACAGGGAGGAGATCCCAAAGTTTAAAGTAAAGATTCAACACATTTTTGGCCTAGATGACCCACGAGTTGAAACAAAGAATTATAGTAAGATGCATGTTAAAGATTACTATTGGCCCTGAGTGCATTCATCACAATGTGTGGATCATGAGCGGGTCGCAAAACAAATTTTATTTGGGAAAGGACATCATGCATAGGATGTGTATAGTATTAGACTTTCTAAATCAAAAGGTTTGGTCCAGGTTGGTTGGAGATGCACCCGAATTTGAAGACAAAAGTCAAGCTTTCCATTGTGCACAAATGATGCCATATTCAATTGATCTTCAGGTGAAAAGGGATGTTACTATTCCCGCATTTACCAGACAATTTACAGTCGCATTAAAATACAGAAAGGGACAACAGATAAAAGGTTATAATGCATTTGTATGCCTAAATGAATCCATTAGGCAGCAAGGGTAAGAATGCAAATATACAGCACTGATAGAGATTGGGGATGCACCCATTCAAATCTTGGTGGACAATAAAGGGTGTCAAGACATTCATTTGGAAGAGAATTCAGCATTAGGAATGGCAATGAAGAAATCTTACTACACTGCCAATTTCAGTAAGCCAGTGATCGGGAAAATTCCTGAAAGCTACGTGACTGCACAGTGTGAGTTACCAGAATCATTAGAGTCTAAGCCTAAAGGAATCTTTAAAGTTCAGTCTGTGTACCCTTATGAGCCAAGTGAAATAGTGGGCTGTCATTAGGATGAATGTGTCCTATTCAAATTAGGTGAATCTAAAAGAGAAAAACAGCATATGGAAATGGAGGTCAATATTCCAAAATATTTCAGTATAGCGACTCGCCAGAGACACACTGCCAGACGATTAGAGGAAAGGACAGGATTTCCCAGAGTTCTCTAAAATGGTAGAGGAGCAGATTCAAGCTGGAGGTGCTTGCACAAATGAAGAAGAAAAAGACCAATTGAGAAAAATATTTATGTAGTTCAAACAGGTTTTTGCCAAAGATGCCTATGACTGTGGGCTGACTGATTTGCATGTTGCCAAACTACCAGAAAGACATGGTAGGGAGCCAGTATTTGTGCAGCAATGTAGTTTACCCCTGGCATGTTTGGAATCGCTAGCTGAAATAATCAAGAAATAGAATCTAGAGGAATCATTAGGCCTATTCATAGTACATCAAATACCCTATATTAGGTGTGCTAAAACCGAATGGCCAATGGTGCTTGTGTGCAGATCTACGTGAATTAAACAAAGAAGTACCTGTTTCAAGGTGGCGTCCTTCATTTCTTGATCAGGGTCTTGCCCAGGTTCATGGGTCAAATGTGTTTACCACATTAGACCTTACAGCCGGATACTGATGTGTGCCACTAGCTGAAGATATTAAACATTTGTTTGCATTTTCATTTGAAAAATCACAATATGCATGGTTCTGGACACCTTTTGGGTATGTCAATAGTGGAAGTGAGTTTGAGATATTCCTGAGCAAGGCACGTCCGGATGAAGCTGAAAGTGGGACAATAGTCTATGTGGATGATGTACTAATCAAAAATGAAGATCTGAAAAGCCACTTTAATGAGATTAGACATGCACTCAGTCAGCTACAGAAGACTCGGGCAAAAGTATCTTTATAGAAAGCACAGTCGTTCAGAAAAAGAGTAAACTTCGTAGGTCATGAAGTGACAGAGCATGGGTTAAATCCACAAAAGAAAAAAGTGGAAGCGATTCATAAACTAAAAGATCCCACTAACTTCAAAAGTTTAAAGAGTTGGTTAGGAATGAAAAGTTACAAAAGAACACTTATTGAAAATTATGCAGTGAGTACACAACCTTTGACTAGATTACTGAAGCAGGGTGTACCCTGGAAATGGGAAAAGGAACAAAGTGAGGCAGTGGCCGTGCTAAAAGAGTATCTAATGAAAGCACCATGGTGGGCATATCCAATGAAAAACCAGAATATTTTTGAAGGAATAGGATTCACAGATCAATGCATGTCAGCAGTGTTATCAGCAGTGTTATATAAAAAAAAACATGACATGAATAACAAAGCATTGTCACAGGTAGAGACCAAATTCAGTGAATGCAAAAAAGCGCTTCTGACCAGTGTCTGGGCATTACAGAATTTCTGTCCCATAATTCAAGGGAAGCAGGTGATTGTAGAAACAAATCACCAGCCTCTGCAATTTTTGCAAAGTAAGAGAATACGATCAGGGAATTTGGCCCAGGCAAGAATTACTTCCTGGACATTAGTACTCCAGGGATTTCCAGTAGAAGTCAGATATGGACAAAATAAAAAGAGCCCAGTTGCTAAAGGGCTAGCAGAGTTACATGATTTTGCAGCTGTCTGTGCGCCTGATGACACAGAGCCAGAGACAAGTTTGAATGAATTTGAGCAATCCTTGCACAAGGCTTTCAATGAAGAAACATGTAAGGATTTACCAACTCTGCATGTAGATGGATGTGAATACCATGTGGAAAATGATATAGAAAAAGAGCTTGTATCAGGAATAGGAAATATATGGGTTAAATGTGACAACATTCCAAGAGTAAGCATGAGGATAGGCCCCAAAAGCAGTCAAGTGGCAGAATTAGCAGTTATTTATAATGCAATAACTACAGCAGTAGAAAATAGGCTAAATGAAATAATCCTAGTCACTGATTCTGATTATACACAAAATAGTTTTGTGGAGTATTTACCTGGCTGGAAGGTGAAAGGGATGCTCATCTATAACAAGAAGCAACTTAAACATGGCACAATGACTCAGGCTATAGACAAACATGTCAGAAAATGACCTGATAATTCATTGCAGGAAAATACGTGGTCATATGAAAGCACCAGGTGAGGACAAGGAAGGAAATGCTAAGGCAGGTTAATTAGCTGAAATTGGAGCTGTAATGGGGGATTTATTTCCTATTGAACATATACTTGGTGAAATACAGGTAGATGCTATAACACGCTCCAAAACTCCAAAAACCGTTAAACAGCCTGTGGCACAATGGAGTTTTGATACTCCAGATCAAGACTTGATCAAAGCGCAAAAGGAAGATCTTATTTTAGACCCATCGTACAACCATTTTCTAGATGCAGAACAAAATCCTCCGACTGAAGAGGACTGCAAAGGGAAAGAGGAATTGAGAGTGCTAATAAAAAATAAAAAGAGAATTAGAATACAAGATGGACTGATGATTAGAGAATCCGTGACAGGCCAAATCCAATGGGTAATGCCTTTATTATTTCGGGGATTGATGTTACACCATGCCCACAATGTCATAACTGCAGGACACAGAGGTTCACAGAAAACCTTGGAAATTTTGGAAATTTAAAAGATTACGCCTATTTGCCACACATGTCTTGAGATGTTGAGCTCTACACCAGAGGGTATTTAGTGTGTTCACAGTTTCAACCTGCCTCACCAGCTCATAGAGCACCATTAATGAAAAGGGGTTTGACACTTCCTTGGTCGGATTTACAAGTCAACTATGTTGGGCTGTGAGGAGATCAGCAAGGGGAAACATGTACATGCTGACAGTCACTTGTCTAATGTCTAAATAGGTGGAGTGCATGCCAGCTCCAGACTGCACTGTGTTAACGGCGGCCACTTTACTTGTAAATCATATTTGTTCAAGGTTTGGTTTACCTCAAAGAATAGAATCAGACCGTAGAAGTCATTTCACTAGTGCATTGATGACATTAATGTGTCAAATCTTGGGTGTGAAGAGGAAGCTAAACATTTCTTACTGGCCCTTCTCTTCAGGGGCAGTAGAACGGTGTAACAGATCGATAGTTCATATGTTGAAAAATGTGTAGCTGAAAGCAGATCTAGTTGGGATTTGCGGCTTCCATTGGTACTAAAGGCCCTCAGGTCGACACCCTCCAAATCAACAAATCTCAGCCCCCATGAAATCTTGACGGGAAGAAAAATGGTTTTGCCACAATGCCTACTTTACAGAACAAATGAACAGGTGCTTGTAAATGCGTCCACAATTCATGAATATGTGGAAGAAATGAAAAAGCACTTGCAATATGCGTTTGCATTTGTGCAGCGAAATTTGGAAATGGCCGCAGACGGTGCAAAAACATATTATGATAGGAAGGCATCTGTGAGAGATCATGAAATAGGGGAGCAGGTATATAAGTTTATCTTCAGAAAAAATAAACATAGAAACTCTAAATTCCTTTCAGCCTGGCAAGGGCCATATAGAATTGTAGATAAGGTTTCACCTGTGGTCTACAGAATTGCTAAAAAGGAGGGAGAATTAACAGTGGAACAGTTTGTCCATGTTTATCAAATTAAGCCCTTTCACCCCAAAACATGAAGTGAAAAGACTAGAGTGAGTTACGACTAGCAGGGAGTGACAAAACAAAGTGCTTACCTATTAAATACAATTACCATAGCAGGTGGATAGGTGTAAATAGTGTGAAGATGTCAAAATGAGATTTAAAGAGGTAAAAAAGGAAACACATGTCAAGTTAGTGAACATACATTTAAGTAAGTAACTAAGAAAAAGGAGTGTTGTGTTTGAGACTGTTAGCTGGAAAATAATGTGTGATATTATTGTGCTTAATTCATGTTAATTTCAAATGGTCATAAGGAAATGTCTTGGATGTATTATACGTTATTTGGTATAATCTGCATGGGTGTGCATAACTGAATTTGATTTCAGATATCCCAGTCAGAAACTAAAAGTTAAGGGTTTGATGTGCTTGATTTTTAAGTTGTCTTTTCTTTTTACTCTAAAAAAATAATCCTTTCCCCATCTGCCCTGGATCCTTGGAGTGCTGGAACCCTGGAGGATACCACTGGAATGGAGTCCCCTACAAAGCCCCCTGGACCAAAGAAGGGGGTGAAGATGATGACCTTGAAAGATGTGAAGATGATGACCACAAGGGGAAATTCTGATTACAGAAAAAAGGATGATTAGCTGTTTTTTCCATATAGCTGAACAAAAAAGGAAATATTTTGGCTAATTCTGGTGTTAGTAGTTATGAATGCTCCAGGTGTCATGTTTGCGGAAGGACATGTTCTGATAGAGCCGGGACCGGCATCAGGAATTGCAGTAGAAGAAGCACCAGGCTTTATATTAGGGAACATGTACCAGAACATGTATATTAGCCTAAATCCTGACTTAATCATTGCAAAGTTCCTTGATGGGTCAGAAATAAAACCAGAGCAAGTGACGGAATGGGTGCAGCCCCGTAAAGAAGAAGCTCTGAGAGCAACCAAGGAAATAATGTTAGAACTAGAACAGACTTTTATGAGTTCACCTAGTGTTAAAAAAGAAGGGGTAAAAGGGTGGCCTGTTTATTGATGGAGACAATTGTGATGACCATAACTGGCACTGTGGTGGGTATGACAATATCTACAGCCAATGATATATCTGTAAGCACACTGAGTAACAAGGCACATGAATTGAGTTATGATTCGAATGAGTTGCAACAAACTTGATAAACTGCTGCATGATATTTTAAATGTGGTAACTCTATTTGAAAGCATTATGACAAAGTATTTACGGAAAATTAAAAATGCGGTGTCTCGGTTGATTCAAAGCCATATAACTGTGTCATCTGTTATCAATTGTCAAATGATGGCATGGATTACACAAAGGGAGGTGGAGATAATCAACGAAAGAATTGCGTTTGAAATGGGGAGTGAAATACGTTATATATCAATATGGAGAGAATGGAAATAGGTTTCCTACTGTGCATTTCGTTTATCACCCCAGAGTTGATTGATCAAACTAAGTTGGTACATAATGTGGGATTTTGGCAAGATGACAAATGTGTTAAGATTGTAACTTCGGAGATGGGAGCATTTCAAGCATGGGAACCTGAAGTATATCTGATACCAACGTTTTATACATGTATAGAATTTAAGGTTTAGAATTATATATCTCCAGGCAAGCCATTTTTACCTGATGGGTGGTATTTGCCTGTTGAGGTCAGACCATGGGGTGTCTAAGGGAAGTCAGGTGATTATAAGTAATACGGAAGTTGAGGAGTTAGCCCATGCTAGATTGATTAAGGATAGGTTAGTGAGTACTTTGATGACAAATTACACAATTACTCACCTTAATCATGGCTCTTTTATTGTCAAGCAATTGCAGAATAGCGTGTTCTACATATCTATCTCTAAAGATACAGTGGTGTCGGTGGGTGGATTGACTCTGTTTCATGCCGATGGCGATTTCTGGCTAGGGAAAGTGGAGAACATTGATTTCTTTCTGAAAAATGCGTTTCCTATTGATCCAGATATTCAATTCTTGAGGAAAAATAAAAGCATACACAAGATTAGAATGAATCTGAATAAAGATAACATTACTGTGAGCAGTGTAGGTTAACACAGACAGGCAGGTTCAATTGGGGGACCTGGGTGGACAGAGGTTTACTGATTTTGGTGGTTCCAATGGTGATTGTTTTGATATGGTTGATTGTACTTACAATTAAGATGAAGATGATGATGTTTGTTTTCATGACTATGGGGAGAGAGAAGATCCAACTGGGAGAAGCACATGTGTTTTAGAGCATGTATGTTTGTTTTTTCTGCAGTGATTCTGGCTTATATCCGAGTAGAAAAAAAGGAGCGTTGGATCCACGCTCTGCATTTCAACATCTAGACTCTGCATTTCATCATTCACATTTAAGGGGAGTTCTGAATTCTAGCCAGGTCCAAGGGTGTGATACTCATTGATGGACTCAAAAATATGAGTCCCCAGGCTGAATTTAAATAGATGACAATGCACAGAGTACATTCCAAAAAATGATTACTTTGCTCCATGATCCTATTTTAATGTGCTGAGTTGCATTACAAAATAACACTAAAATGAAACTAATATACTAATTAACCCAACCCCATTTAACATGTAACAGATTTCCATAATAACATTTTGTGCAAATTAGTCCATGATATAAGCTGGATGCAGATTGACCGAAATGCGTGATGTTCTGAAAATGGAAAAGAAAAAAGATTTAAACGTGCAGGCTGGGTCTGTGTTGTAAGATGAGGAATGTAAATATCAGTTACACTAAAATCATGACATTTTTGTGGGGCAGGAAGAAATTTAACAAGATCTATTCAGCAATGCAGTCTGTGTTGTGGCTAAAAGGCAAAGAGGAAATCACATGATGTTTTAGTGGGGTGATCTTGTCAAAGGGAGGTGCTTTTGAGTGACAGGGGGTTTTCTGAAAAGGGTTTGAGGCAGTGAGGCTCGGCATTCTTGCACTCACTGATGGAGGGAGCAGAAGGCTGATTACTGGGCTGACTGTTTGCTGGGCTGAGGCTGTCTCTCTCCTGGGTTGGTTAGAAGAGCTGAAAAGTCTTGAGCGACCTTAGCTGTGAATGACCCTGGATATCTGCCAAGCTGAGTCGGGTTATATCGCCAGCTTAACCTAGGTAATTATGAGGTTAATTGAGGTGCGTGTGAAGTGAGTCATAATATGTAGCACAGATTAGATCATCCAGTTTTCATTTGTAGGTGCTACATTAGCGATGAAAAGATAAATATGCCTGTAAAACTGTGTTCGTATTTTTCGAAGCTTTGCTGCAAGTCAAAGTATATATATCCTGCCACTTTTGTTGCGAAGTCAAGGTTGATGTGGCAGAGCTTTGCAAACTATTGCAGATAGAGCGTTGAAATCCATTGCAGGAAAAACTTTGCTTATGTTATGAAGTACAACGTGGGTGCACGTGTCACTCTGTATAACCTGCATATTTCTAGTTCATGATAAAAAATATAAATTTGAAAAGGTAATTTAGTCTCATTATATTTTTCTGCATTTCAGTTCCATTGGTTTGGTGTGCATAGGTAGATAGAACGTGTGGTAAGAAATCTCAAAGCATAGTTAGTCACAGTAAAAAAAAATTGCATGTTTAATATATTTATATATATTAAAACACAGCCAAAAGAGCATAATAGTGATGTTGCAGTTAAAACATCACAGAAGAGCATGAGCCATTTATTCAGAGTGTATTAAGTCCAGTATTTGTTTACTGTTAGTGACCCTGGTGAAATAATTATTAGGCAGTATTCTGTAATTAGCCTCACCACTATAAAAATACCACCATAGCAAAATACCACAAAATACCATGAATTACTAGATTCCCGCCCACATCATCTCCACATCCAACATACTCCCACCTTATTCATTTGATCGCCATATTTGTTACTAAATAACTGTGCTACTGCCAGCCTGTACACCAGTGTCCCTTTCCTTCATGGCCCGCCCTCACTGTCTCCTCTCTCCCTATTCGCCCTAGCCTACTCCTGGCAAACGTTGAGCAGTTTCTCCATCTCCGGCCTTCCTCTCCCTCCCTCCCTCTCTCCCAGGGCTGTTCCCACAATATCGACCTGTCTTGCCCGCCCCTTCCAAATGTTTAACATCCCCCTTGTCACACCCCAACGTATACTCCGGCCTATCATTAAATTGCCACACCATTTCATGCAAGGGTGTTGTAGCCGTAATATTGTAGTGACAGTATAATTCCAACTTCCTAAGCAACCTATTAAGAAAGCAGAACTTATAAAGAAGCCAAACATACAAAGTTCAGTGTGTGGATACCTCAATGTGTCTGCTCCCCCCACCAACCCACATTTATGGAACTCAGTGACTTCTCCTGCCTGCCATCAACCCCATTTGGTTCTCTCACCTCACGCCCCTGTGCCATTCTGTTGCCCTATAGACATTTCTCCCAAACTGACTGGAAATTGGCCTCTCGGTCTCTAGCCCTATACATCAACTGCTTATGCAAGACCACTTTGACCATTTCCTGTTCCTACACACTCATTAGTGGTACTGTGACTGATTTTCAGAGCCGTAAGATCATCTGCTTCGCCACCATCAGCGCTGTGCTCAGACATTTCTCATCCTCTCTGGGTATGCTCAGCACTTGTAACATATCTTGCAGAATGCATTACTTTGGGTTCACTTGGGTTCACCGCCCTAGGGTGCTCTGTAGCACCTCCCACACCTTCAACCAGTATCCCTGCACCTTTGGGTGTACCACAGAATGTGTCCTAGATCCCCTGTACTTTCCCTGCACCTCTAGCATTTGTGATCCCACGTGAGTCAGGCTGCCCTGAGCCTGTCCGGTGTCCATTACCAACCCTGTAGTATCTTGTAGTGCATTAGCTTTAACCTTGTCTCCGTGACCCTTTTCTCATAATTTTGGAAGATACAGTGAATTTCATTCTCTGTGAACAAACTGCTCCCGCTAAAATCTTCTGCCATCTTTCCACAACGCCCTTTCTGTTGCTGCTCGTGTACAACAGGTCTATAATCTCTATGTTAAGCCTGCCCAAAGCCCTTTCCCCATCTCCACTTCCCTAGCAAGGCCCTGATCAGTAAGGTGCACGTCTCCCCTTGGCGCTCTCTAAAAACCCTCTGCATGCAGTGTGTCATCTGCCTATGTCTCCACTCCTCTCCTGCCCCCAGTTCCCACTGAGCCTGAAGGACCCTGAAAGTCACACCTCTGTTCCCCAGCAGAATGTCTCTTATTAGCCTTATACCCACGTCCGCCCACCTCTTCCAGTATATCTGCCCTTCCCCTATCCTTATCCTCTTATTGTTCCAAACTGGAGACTCCAGATGCCAGTAACCATCCACTTTAATCCATGTGTGAGCTTTTCCCCAGACTAAGATATTCGTACTGGGTATTGGGTGTGCCCTATCTCTCCCCTCCGAAGATGGCCCCCAAACCTCCTTCTGTGAGAGTATTTGTTCCCATACCACCCATACCGGCCATTGCGCCTCACCCCAAAAGAATTCTGCCACCTGGGACAGTTATTGGGCAACGTAGTACACATCCACTTGAGGTAACCTGAGTACCCATGCTCCCGCTAGAACATAAAGTTTATCCGCTTTCAAGTCGTGGCCTACGGCTTCCCCACACAAATAGATAAGAATACAATTGAATAGGTCAAAAGAACATCACCTTTGCACTCTCCTTTTCCCTCAATGATCAAAACACAATTAACTACAACCACTCAATTTTCGGTACCCTATTGGGGCGTTTTGAATTATTTATATAAGGTACAGTAAAAGACACAATGGACCATAGGATAGTTTCTGGTCAAATTTTCAAAACAAAAACATACAGAATATAATCACAAGAGAATAACAACGTTATGGTAGTCAAATGCTTGTGTATCCAGACAAGGGGTCAATACCTTGCTGTCATGTTCCAATGGACAGCATTATCGTGGATGTGACTGAACATTTTTTACAATGAAAAACAACAACAAAACAACAACACAATGTACTTTCTGCTGACAGTGACACTACACTGTAAGTAATGGAGGTACGTCTACACCAAGGTGTTTCTGCCGTCTACGCGGGCTAGATGAGCCACGTGTCTACCACGGCATTCATCAGGACGGAGTCTGTATGTGACGAAAAACATGGAGTGCTGTAGGAAGGGAAATGGAATACTATTTAGAAGAGTGCTCAAGTAAAAGTAATGTATATACACAAATGAATTGTTTGCTGCACCATGTGTCAAGTATCATGGAAAAAGGCAGCTTACCTGTGTGGAGTGAGTTCCACCAGGCACTTGTGTGGAACAGCCGTATCGGGTAAATTATCCCGAAATAGTTCCTGTATCAATATAAAAGAGGACCAACTTGAATAGTCACCTCTAGGGCGTAAGCACAAACCGTAACAAATGCGCATTGATAGTAGTGATAGAGAGCTTACCACTCAGGACTGGACAGATCGCGATGTCTGCGTGAAAAGCACAGTCCTGAAAGAGAACAATAGGTAAGAACACAAATTCCCTGTTTCACACTTGTGGCTTGTGTGAAATTTATAAAAGTATTGGAGGCTTACCTTTTACAAAATATCTCTCTCGCAACGCTCGCGAGTCGTTGCGTGCAAGTGAAATGCTGCAGGGCCCTTCACAGAATGCTGAGTCATTCCTTAGTGAGCGAATGCAGGAAGTTTGGCGTAATCAACGCCGTTGCTAGGGCGTTGATCCTTAAATACGGGCGGCCATGATGGAGTGTGTGTTACAGTTACACACGGCCGCGCAAGAGGTATTGGAACCTCCAGGCATTTCAAATATGCATAATGAATAATTTAGGTAGATGCAGTGTACCTATGTGTAATTATAGTCTAATAAAAACAACATGTTAGTAATGGTTGCCATGGATACCGGAGAACCGGGTAGGCAGGACCACGATCAATGTGAGGAAAATTGACACACATTGATGTGTTGTTCATAATTGCAAAAATAAACAGTTAGGGTAGAGGCCGAGTATCTCTCTGTAATCGTGATCTGGAAAATCATGAATACTGAGGTCCCGGATCACGATCCGTATGAGGAATCTACATGTGCATGGGTGTTTGTTACATTTTTTCGAAGCACACGTGGTGCCAGTTAGTTTCCACATGGGAAAACCTAGAGAGTCTATTTGGATGGTTTTTTGGGGGTGCATTAGCTTGAGCACAGATCTACGTGGATTAATTAAAACCGCTCACATATCCAGTGAGGGCTGAATCACATAGCCTATGTGTGACAGAGCCTCCTAATCTGGTCTAGGTTGACTCTAGCCTATTGCCAGATTATACATCACCAGATGAAACCTGGAAAAAAACAAAATAACATGTATGCACCTACTGAAAAAAAGAGCAAACCAATTGCGCGTGGATACACAGTACAGTACCTAATACAGCGCTGTGTCTTAGTGAGGTTGTAATACATCCTTAATCATGAATAGCAAAATCTTCGCATTCTGAAACATTCTCAACGTTTTTCGGTGCAGTTCAAACAAACACAATTACATGTATGCACCAGAACAAACAAATTACACGAATGCACAAGGTACAAGATCTGATTTTTGCGCCATGTCTTGATGGAGCTACAGAAAAACCCAATGGTCATAGATAGAAAGAATTTTTACATTCTAGAGCATTTTCAACATTTTCAGGTACAATTCGAGAAAAGGTTTTACATATTGCGAAGTGTGCACAAATAGAGCACCTAGTTATAGTGTCATGGCTTGCTGGAATCACAGTCTACTTTCCATCAAGTGAAAAATATTTTGAGCATTCTCAGTGCTTTTCGATGCACAAACCGGGCTGTTTTAAGAGCCCGGGATATATCATAAATTCTAGGAGATGTGAGCTCCACCTGACTCTTGAATAAGGCACAGCATTATCCACACAACTCCCTCCACACAGGTAAGCTGCCTTTTTCCATGATACTTGACACATGGTGCAGCAAACAATTCTTTTGTGTATATACATTACTCCTACTTGAGCACTCTTCTAAATAGTATTCCATTTCCCTTCCTACAGCACTCCATGTTTTTCGTCAGATACAGACTCCGTCCTGATGAATGCCGTGGTAGACACGTGGCTCAGCTAGCCCGCGTAGACGGCAGAAACACCTTGCTATAGACGCACCTCCATTACTTACAGTGTAGTGTCACTGTCAGCAGAAAGAACATTGTTTTGTTGTTTTTCATTGTAAAAAATGTTCAGTCACATCCACGATAATGCTGTCCATTGGAACATGACAGCAAGGTATTGACCCCTTGTCTGGATACACAAGCATTTGACTACCATAACGTTGTTATTCTCTTGTGATTATATTCTGTATGTTTTTGTTTTGAAAATTTGACCAGAAACTATCCTATGGACCATTGTGTCTTTTACTGTACCTTATATAAATAATTCAAAACGCTCCAATAGGGTACCGGAAATTGAGTGGTTGTAGTTAATTGTGTTTTGATAATTGAGGGAAAAGGAGAGTGCAAAGGTGATGTTCTTTTGACCTATTCAATTGTATTCTTATCTATTAGTAGCCCTCCTGGGCAGAATAGGTCCCTAACCAGGAGTCCACATTGTTAATCTATTCCCCACACAAATGACATGATTCCTTGCATTATTTTTTGTCATTAGTACTGCTGCCATTGTCAGGGGTAACATACCAAATATGTAGTTCTGCCGAGCGGCCATTACCATCTTAATTTTTTGAGTCTGCCCCCAAATGGACAGGCTCAGCGATTTCCACCATTCAAACTCTGCTTGCACCTTCCCCCATGCTGTTTCTACATTGTTCCTAACCAGATTTGTCAATAACCTGTTTAAATATATTCCCAGGTATTTAAGACGCTCCTGTACCCACCGTAATTGGGCCTCCTCTACAAAGAATTTAGGTCTGTCACTTTTCCCAATTTATTTTATATCGTTAGGAGGTGGAGAGCACACCAATCGTCTGCATTAGCTCCTTCACGAAGACTCCAGATCCGCCAGTGTCAGCATGACATCTTCCACGCATAAAAGCACCTCTTGTTCCCCTAATGGCGTCTTGATTCACTTAATACCCGGGTTTAGTTTTATAGCCATGGACAATGGCTCCAGTGCCAAGATAAACAGAATAGGGGAAAGCTGGTACCCTTGCCTCGTTCCGCTGCCAATGTGAAATATCTCAGATTCTGAGCCATTCCCCTGAACTCTTGCACTGGGGCATTTATATAAGGGTCGAAACATTGCAGTGAACCCCTGTCCCAAACCAAAGCACTCCATCGTCCTGAATAGGTATTCCCACTCCACCCAATCAAACTCTTGATCAGTGTCAAGTGTGAGAAACCTGAGGGTATTTTCATGCCTACTCCCACTGGATCCTCTGCTCAGTTGGGCAGGGAAAGGCCATCGTTTTTTGGATACCGATCCTGAGGATGGAGAAGCAAGGGAGGATCACCTGGATGGAGGGTCATTGAGGATTGGGGTCACAAAGACGAGACATGGTATACCCCTTTCTTTATGGGTTATTGTAAGTCAGCTCCCCTCATTTCCCCACATGTGGCACTTGACAGTACTAAGACGAGGAAGATGAGACTAAGAGAGATGAACACTATGACATTTTACCACTCTGGTACTCGGACGAGGAAGATGCCTGCAGAGTATGGTGAGAGTCAGGCATGTCCTTTTAATCATAGTCAGGCAAGCCCAATTGAGAAAGTACACCTGCATCCTGTTAAGTGGTCGCAACAGAGAGCTCTATGTGGGGGAGACCAGCAGTGGACCCTTTTATGCGCAGGGAGCCGTGGTGGGACCAGACAAGGAGCCAGGACACCGGCAGATTTCCCAGAGGACTTGTGGGACCCAAAACAAGTGAGCATTTACCATATGTCTGGGAGCCTCCGTGACACAGAGCAGCAGCAAGAGCTGCAAATACACCAGGAGAAGAGAGTACGCTGCCCGCATCTGTGAAGAAGCATTCAAGTTGCCAGCGTGCAGAGGGGAACACCCGGCAGGCCAGCAGGGATCCCAGCTTCAGAAGTGGAGAGGCAGCATCGGGAGCCACTTGGGGGAGGCACAGAAAGTAATTGAGTGTCAGGGAGGGCGCTCGAACACTGGGGCGCTCCTATTGGACCGCAAATGAGTAACAATCCTCGAACTTAAGCAAAAACAATACAAATTGAATACCAAACTCAATGGAAATGTAATACTAAGCAACATGAGTGCATATTGAATACCGAACTGAAGGGAAATTTGAAGTAAACTATATTGAATTCATATCGAACAACAAATTGACTGAAACCTTGCATATTAAAATACTGAATTGACTAAAGCTTTATGGGCAAAGCAAATAACAGAGGACTGGCCAAGTGCCCATGTGAAAAACGAATGACAGAAAAGGGCGTAAGTGTGACAGAGTGCATAAAGAGGTGGGATATGAGCAAAATTCCCCCAAAGTGAACATTTAAGAATAAATGCAGTGCAGTAAGGCCAATAACTGGCAAGAGGTGTATAACATGTGATGGCAGAGCCATGAGGATGACACAGGGAAGCCAGGAGTGTAAATCTGCACACAAAGCCAGGAGGACGATAAACAGGAACTAAGTGAAGGTGATTTGGTTTACAGGAGCAAGTACCAAAGAACGTGTGTGGGCTGAAGAGACCAGGGGTCCTACTTGCGCAACCTGTGATTGGTGGACCGTGCGGTCTGACAACTGCGCCTAGACCAGTGAGCCCTGAAAACCAAGGACATTGTTAAACAAACCAATGAAAATCACTGTAAATGAACTGGCTAGGCAAGCCAGAAGGAGGATCAGGCCGACCTTGAGTTAAGTTGAACTTTTTAAAAAAACTGAAGCAAGTATTAGTGGTGAAGTGAAAGTCTTGGGAAATGGAACCCTGAGACTTGAGGAACTGCACATATTGTCTTGGGAACTGAGCCTCAAGGCCTTGTGTTATTCAACTGTGTTACTTGGAACTTGGGGAAGGGAACCCTGAGGATTGTTTGGAACTGTATTGCCTTGAGCTTGAGAAAGGTAATCTTGAGACTTTTGTGAAACTTTCTTATACTTGGGGAAGGGGAGCAGATGAGTTCTGAGAGCTGGACGAAGCTTGGAACTTTGAGTTAAACACTATGGGCATCATTAAAAGTCCGGCGGTAACCCTGCCGGTGCTGCCGGTGGGTTGCTGCTGGATTTGCAATATTTACCGGCGCCTGGCTTGCAGAATCACCGGGGGATTATGACCCTGACATTCCGGGAAGTCAGGTGAATGTTAATCCCCATTCCCATTTGAGTCCTATAGGATTGGGGATCATGGAAGCACTGGCAACGGTGCCGGTGCTTCCCTAAAAGTCTGCGGGTAGGTGCCGTTCTGCCCGCCGGGTCTGACCCTGGTGGTGGGGACGGCTCCCGACCGCAGACTCGTAGTGTGCCGGTCCGGTAACAACAGTGCCGGTACGCTTACCAGCACTGTTGTTACCAGACCGGCACAGATGTACTGAGGCCCCATTTCTTTTATTATTGACATCCCTACACATTGTTTAGCTTTAGTTGTGAGGGGAAGTATAGGTTTGGGACACAGACAGTCTTTTAAGCTTAACTCTTTGACTCAGACTTTCCTTAGTTTCATTCAGGTAGGGAAATCCCACCTTACCATTAGTCAAGTTAGGCCTTCTACCATCCTGACATTTGATTTAATAAAGTATTTTATTTTGAACTGTAAGTCTGTTGTCTGTGTCTTGCTTCATGATGCCTTCACACAAGCGAGAGTGCTATTCTGCGATCTGTTCCCCCTCTTTCTTGCTACAGCAGGTGCAGCAATAGCCGCATGTTATCTCTCTCTGATCTGCATGGAACAAATCCCACCTGCATCTCATGAATCAGCTTCCAAGACTTTGCAAAGATTTAAATATTCATGTTAATCAATGAAATCGGTCGGTAGCTACCGCAGAGGAGGGTCCCTGCCTGGTTTCAGGATCACTGTTATAAGCACTTCATTGAACTCTGCCCAAAGTTCCCCTCATGTTGCCGCCTCATTAAACACCTGTGTCAGTCTTGCTTCAATTCTGCTCCCCCACCTTGAAAACTCTGCCGGCAGGCCGTCTTTCCCCAGCGATCACCTGCTGTTCATAGTAACATATCTTTCCCACGCTTCTTCTGCTCTTATCAGGCTTCCCAACATTAACTGGTCCTCCAGGTCGAAGCACGGTATTAGCAAGGGGCCAAAGAACTTCTGTTCAGTCCGGTCCAAAGCGGGTTCTGTCATGTACAGTGCTTTGTAAAAAGCACACATTTCTAGCTAAATATACTTTATTCTTGCTAAATATCCTCAGCCAGTGTCACCTGCTTCCCTGTGTCCTTGCATTCGACCACTGTGATTCCCCCTGACTCCTTTCTTTGCTTAAGCTGGGCTGCCAACAACCGTCCCGCTTTTTCTCATTGTTAATAGTGAGAGGCCCGTAGCCGAAACAGGGAATACTCTGCCTTCTCTGTAAAGTAGTTGTTTACCCCATATTTTGCCCTCTAGAGTGCAAGTAGAACATCTGCCCTGGGTTCTTCGTCATATTAGTGCGTTAGTTCTCTCACCTCTCTTTCTCTGCTTTCTTCTTCCTGGCCTCCTTTTGAACCAACAGCACCTTGAAGTACACCTTACCTGAGGCCCATAAGGTGCCTGTCAACCCCACTGATCCCTTATTAAACACAAAAACGTCCTCTATCCTGTCCACTATTCCCCTTTTATCATTTGGGTTCTTCAACAGACTAACGTTTAATCTCCACCTCTTGTAGACTTGGTGTTTTTTCGCTATGTTCAAGGCTATCAAGACTGGCTCATCGTCTGAAATCCAACCCGGGAGTATTTTCCTCTGTTCGCTTTGAGGAACTACTCTCTTCGACAACAAGAAGAAATCTATCCTCGATTACATGCCGTGGACACATGATGTAAAGGTGTACTCCCTGGCTGTAGGGTTAATTAGCCTCCACACATCTACCAGCCCATGATCTGGTATAATCTGTTTTAAAATGTCCATTTACCTCTTCAGTCCATCTACGTGTTTGTCCATCTTGTCCAAAAAAGAGTGTAAGGTTAGATTCCAGTCCCCCCCAGTAGTACATTATTGTTGGGCATCTCGTTCAACGTTCTGGAAAGGTATCAGAAAAATTATCCGCTGCAGGTGCATAAATTGTGCCAATCACCAATGTATTGTCGCCCAAATAAGCCTTGACTGCTACCAATCTGCCCTCCCCGTCTGCCCACAACTTGCTAACCCTAGTAGGCAGGGACCTCCTGATATGAATGGCAACCCTACACTTCTTCCCTTTCTCACGGCAACTGTAATACACTTTCCCCACTCATTCCCAGCGCAACTTTTCCGCCTCAGCCTTATGGAGATCGGTCTCCTGTAATAGTGCCACGTCTGCACCCTTCGAGTTTAGATACTGCAGCACGTTTTTACGCTTGACATAATGATTCAGGCCATTGATGTTCAGAGAGATTACCTTATGTGCCCTACTCTCCATAGCACCCCCTGCTTATTTGGCTTCAAGAGTTCCCACCCATAATGGTGTTCTCTTGAACTATGCTGAGACTAGGCAGTGAGATCATTAATAGCCCTTTCCGGACTTTGTTTACCTTTACCCATACAAGCCCCCAAAAAGTGTTCTCGCTGGGGGTGAGCAATCTCTTTTTGGCTGAGTAACTATATACATTGGACCACCAACACAGGGGGTTCAGGTCCCCCCTTCCACTTCCTCCTCTATCCCCAGAGGTATTGCAATAAATCTCCCCTTGTACCACACTCTAGCACACACCCCACTTCCCCTTCCACTCCTTTTCCTCATCAGTGTGTTACTACCGCCCCTTCTCCCTCCTTCAGACAAAAATGCTAACTTCACTTCCCACTCCATACCATTACCATACTTGTTTATACACTTCAGATTTACACGTCCTGTCCCTTTTCAGCCCACTCTCTGCTGCCTCATCGTCCTATTTCACCACATCTTTCAGGGGGGAGACTTTATTGGGGAAATGGACTTCTCTCTATGCATCACCCCTCCAGGCAAGTTTTGTGCTGTGGGTCTGTCAGCCATTAGCTTTTTCCTACATGCTAGTAGTCTGTCCGAAGTCCCCCATTTCCTTCCATCTTGCAGTTGTCAGCAGGCACTCATGCCAGGTCTCATATGCTCACTGCGCTCCGGTTGGGATATGTCCATTGACGCTGGTAGCTGCTCCTGGAGAAAGTCCCACAGTGCCTCAGGCTCCCTGAACTCTAGCGTCTTTTGCCCTTTTGTTATTAGCATTGTTGCAGGGTCAAGCAGCCTGTATCTTATGTTCAACTTTCTCAAGTGTGGGCTGAGCGCCACAAATATTTTCCTAGTTTCCGTTGTCTCCCTGGAATAATCAGCCGACATGTAGATTTTTTGGCCCTCCCAAATAGTAGCATTCCCTTACTTGGCCATTGCTAATATCTACTGCACATGCTGGTATCATGGGAAACATTCAATGAGGGTCCGGGGATGCTTTAACACTACTTCCTTTTTGCCTCCTAATCCTGTGCGCTCTCTAGGTCTCCAGAGGCCTGCTCAGCTCCAGCTTCAGTATGGATGGTATCCATTTCTCCAGGAAAGCCACTGGATACCGTTCCTCCACTTTTTTGGAACAGATGAAGAAGCGCACATTACACCTTCTGCTTCTGTTCTCAAACTTATTGTGCACTGCCTTCACTTCCTCAAGTTGTGTCTCTAGTGAGAATATCTTGTCTGGCACCTCCTCTACTCGCCCCACACTCTCTTTCACTTCCGTCAGCCTATTTTCAAACCTGCTCACGACCGTTTTGACTGCCAGCTCCACAGTATGCGTATCTATCAGCCTGACATCCATGCCCATGAGGACCCCATTAAGCTTTGCAAACTGCCGGAGAATCAGATCTAATTTGGCCTAATCCATCTCTGCTTGTGTAGACGCCACACAGGCCATCAAGGGTCTTCGTGCGTGCAAAGCGTTCTCTGCTGCTCACCAATCTCCTTCAGCCTCCAGTGATGTCACTTCCCCAGCCTAGCGCTCTTCACGCTGACCCCAGTCATCCCCTTGATCACCCAAAATCTGTCTGCGTTGATGGCATGACTGCATAGCCTGTTCTCCTGTGTTGTCACTTCTCTGGGCCCTCTATTCCTCCACCACAGTGGTTGCTTTCTTCCGTGTCACCTCCTGGCACACCTGATGTGCCTATCTTGCAACTGCCCTGCATTGGGCAGCTCTGTCTCCCCTTAGCAGATCTGAGGCTGTTACCTGCGTGTGGGTTATATGCTCCTAAAATGGGGACGCCTCCAGGCAGTGCTGTCTATGTTCTTTCACTCGCTTCAAGGAGAGTGGCTGCTAAACAACCTTTCTTCTCTAGATAATAGATGTTATTAGTTGGTCAGCTGCATTACATAAAGAAAATGAAAGGAACCTGTTGGTGACTTAAGTCCATATAATCAATAGTCCGACTCTGGGCACATGTCTCTTCTTAGTCTGCGTGTGTTGTGATTACTTGTACAAACGTTCCTCTCCCATTGCATTGTATGTGTCACCATTAATGCCTTTAGCTGGTCCACCAAAGCTCTGTGCTAGTGGGCACATGTTTCTCCTCAGCGTGCCCAGAGTCTCTTGCATCCCAGCACCAGTGTCTAGTGCCCGCTCTCCTTGTTTCTACAGCTGCAACAGCCGCTCCCTTTCTATGATCCCCCTCGTGCTTGTCTCCTCCTCTCACCGCCAGCACCCGCCTCTGTACCTTGTGAACCGTTGCAGCAGTGAGTGGTGTCGCTATAAGGGCAGGCCTCCCATTGGGTTTGCCCGCCATGTTAGGTCAACATCACAGGGGCGGTCCAGCTCCTCGACCCCAGCTGCCTCTCCTCTTCCTCCCGGTGCCACTGTACCTTCTCTGTTTGCCTCCTCTGCTGCTGCTTCAGTGCCACATGCCCCACCAGTCACCGCTCACCAGCAACGCCTCAGCACCTTTGTGCTGTGTGCCTTCCCCAACAACCAGCTCAATTCTGTGCTGTGGCACTGACGTCCCGTTCTACCCCTTGGATTCTCCTGGGTAGGTGTCTGCTCTGGCGAGCTCTGGCCACCATTTTCTTCAATGCTGTTCACGCTCCATGAGGCCCACCACTGCCTCTAGTTTTGGGTTTCCTAGGCCCCTCCAGGCTACACTGCCAGCATCATCCAGCTCACCAGGGCCTCATAGACCCCCAGGTCCAAATATATTTTGTGGATCATGCCTTTTGCAAGGGTGTCTGCCTAAGGGAAGTTAAAGGGGGTAAGGAGCTCTGCAGTTAGGCAGCCATCTCGCAGGAAGCCGGCCACGCCCCGTAGACTGGGTTTTAGCAATCTGGGTGTTACATGCTATCACTGCGTCATCATAGTCCCTGATTACCACAGCTTGAACACACGTGTGTGCCACCAGGCTTTAGCAGTCGTCTGTTGTTGCTGTAGCCTGAAGACCAGGTCCATCGGCAAAGGCCATTGCGATGCCCCTACCCAGTGTAGCACCCCCTGTCCCACTGCTAGGCTCATGTTTATTTCTTTTAAGGCTCAAGCGTGTCCCTTTAGACCATGCCCCTACTTCAACAACATGTTAATTTGTAACATCATTTTGTACCGGGGCTTGAGGCTTTTGTCTTTTGTGAGAGTGGGCAGTTAAAACAGCTTTTGTATCTACACACCCCAGCTCTTTCTTAAGCTCCATTCTCGACTGAGGTTGTTGAATGCTCTTGAAGGGTTGTTTTAAGCCCAAACGATCTGCCGCCCTGCATGATGGCAAAGGACTTGCAAGTCTCCTTCCTACACATCCAGTAGTGGGTTGTACATGTAAACAAACTTTTAATCTACACCAATTGGGTATTTTGATCTTAGGACACTGATCAGTGCTTGGCATAAAGACATCCTGTGGTGTTGTAGGGGCCCCGACTTCAGAGACCATTGGTGAAACAAGATTGCGAGCAGCAGCACCCTGATGAAGCAGATTATCCCCCATGGAAAAGGAACTCTGATCTATTGTAACATTCTCCTCACTGCAGCAACAACCAAGAGGCATCAGAGGTAATCTACAACTTATTTTAACAGGGCTAGGATTGTTGTTGATGGGTAGTCTCTGTTTCGTGGTGTTCATGGTGTTAGCCCCAGTCTGTGGAACCTGCACTGATGGCCATGCAGCCCCACAAATGGAACCCATTGTAACTTTAAAGAGGGTACAAACGAATTTGGATTTGGATTCGGATTTGGATTTATTTGTTTATATAGCGCTTTACACCAAAGCGCTGCACATTTTAACAACAGGATACATATGACAATTAACATTACAACAGTAACAGTAGAAGCAATTTACAATTGAGAATCAGACCAACAAACCAGTAGGTAGAGCAATTAAACTGAAGGGGAGCAAGGGAGTAGTGCAGTAGAACTGAGAGGGAGAGGGAGGGGAGGGGAAGAGGAGGATGAGGGAATCGGATGGGGTGAAGGGTGAGAATAGGGGGAGGAGGAAGGGGAGGAAGATGATCAAGGAGATAAGGCAGAGGGAGAAGGGGGCTGGAAGGGGGGAGGGGTTTCATGGCGGGGGATGGAGAAGGAGAGATTTGAGGGAAGTGCGGAATGAGGAAAAGGTAGAAATAAAGCACAGTGAGAGAGGTAAGGGGTTCCAGTGTAGGGGGGCTAGGAGATGGAAGGAGCGGAAATGGGATGTGGCACAAGGGGAAGGAGGAACAGTGAGAAGGAAGTGGTCAGCAGAGCGAAGGGAGTGGGAGGGAGTGTAGAAAGAGAGGAGAGATAAGGGGGAGCAAGACTGTGGAGAGATTTAAAGACTAGGCAGAGAAATTGAAATTTAAGTTGGGAGTGAAAGGGAAGCCAGCCAAGGGAGGAAAGCGAAGCAGAGATGGAGTCACAGGGGGAGAGGAGACAGAGGGTGCAGACGGCAGAGTGGTAGATAGATTTAAGGGGGGGCGAGATGTGAAATACGAACTCCAAAGAGTAAGGAGGAGCAGTAGAAGAGGCAAGAGAAGATAAGGGAGGAGATTAAGAGTTTAGTAGCATGGAAAGTGAGAGAGGGGCAGACTTTGCGAATATTAAAGAGGCGGAAGCGACAGGCACGAGAAGTGAGAGAGATGTGATGACAAAAGGTGAGGGAGGAGTCAAAGTGAATGCCTAGGTTGCGAGCATGGTCAGAGATGGGGAGATTTGAAGGGGGAAATGAATGAAAGGAGGAGGAGGAGATTTAAAACACACACTGAACATGTCAATAAAACAGTTGTCTTTAAAAGTTTAAAATAACTATAGAGTACAGACCAATAACATAAGGCATGGCATCTTGCTATTTTAAGGAAGATTCTCTTGCCCGTGCTTATAATACAGCTGTCTTTTGGCAGAAAAAACTCATCACTTTCTTTTATATTTGGGGGTTTCCCACAAACCCCCTTTCCCTATTATCTAGTCCCTATTCCCCACACCCTCTACCCCTTATATCCCCCTCCCCACCCAGATATTTTTCTATGAGTTTATTCAGCTGAACGTTTTCTGCAAAAAAAAGCCTGGCGATGTAACGTCATACCATCGAGTAGCAATGCAGTGCTTGTGTCTTACAGCTATGTCTAGTAAAGTGGGGAGCTACCAAGCTTTATCTGTACATGTGCATCAACATTGCATCATGCACGGTGGTCAAAGGCTCTGAAGGCTTGTTATCTTCACAGACCAAAGTTGACTACTATTTCCCTATGGCAACAGTAATGCCTAAATAGACAGAAAGCACACGACCGAGTCTCTGGCTATTTTAACGATTACTGTGTTACCTATTCTCACTGGATGGTTTGAGCCGTGGCAGTCGCTGGTCAAGTTGTACCGTGCTGTCCTGTAGAGGGACCGTTTTACCTCCACATGTGCTCCAGCAGAGCATTGTGCCTGAGTGATGATAAGGCATTGCTCTTCAAAGGGCCCAGCTCACTGTTATCACCATGGGCCAGATCAACCACTGTCTCAGTGTGCCGCCCCACGATACCAAGTTGTCTTTTAAAGGCTATGTTAATGCCCTGTTAGGGTTATCAGAGTGAGCCTATATTCAATACAAGGGGGGCGGGGGGTCGTAGTTGTGCTGCATCATGCAACCCTCTGATGACCCTCTGCCGTAGCTTAAGCTGGTTTGTTTAAGCGGACCCCACCCTGGAAAACTTACTGAAAGACTGCAGGTTCTGTTGATTATAGTAACATCTAAAATACACTAATTACACAAGCCTACAAACAATGTCTTACTACTCTAAATACTGTTAGACCTACACATGCATTAACAGCGTTCATTTATATATATAAATTCAATTTAATAAAAACCTTTCAAATTCACTGAAAAAACGTTGTTAAAGGGACATTATGGTTCAGTTGGACTAATAAAAACCTATGAAATTCAAAGAAAAAACTTTGTTAAACGGACGTTATGGATCCAAGTAAAACCGAAAAACCCCTGAAATTCGCCAGTTATGGTAAGCTAAGCGATGTGATGTCATCTTTGATATCCTGGGTGTTAGCCTTAGCAGTGCAAGGTGGTGGCGCGAGTTATGGTTGCTTAGCTTACCATAACTGGCGAATTTCAGGGTTTTTTCGGTTTTACTTGGAACCATAACGTCCGTATAACACATTTTTTTCTTTGACTTTCATAGGTTTTTATTAGTCGAACTTAACCATAATGTCCCTTTAACAAAGTTTTTTCAGTGAATTTCAAAGGTTTTTATTAGTGCAACTTAACCATAACGTCCCTTTAACAACATTTTTTCATTGAATTTCATAGGTTTTTATTAGTGCAACTTAACCATAACGTCCCTTTAAAAAAGTTTTTTCATTGAAGTTCATAGGTTTTTACCAGTGCATGCGATTTTCCTACAACTTACTAATATCATACTTACCCAATATAGCAATATTTGTGTCCAATTTCCAAAGTTTCACCTTAAAACCCTGCCATTTCCCACCATCTGGAATAATTTTTAACACTTCTATACACTTCTTGCAACTATTTCAACTAGTTTTGCATCCGTAGACGTCTATGAACATCTGACTTCATAGCGGACCTTCCGGACAGTGCCACATGACCATATGCTGGCGCACGGCATGATGATGTGTCTGAGAACCCGTCCGCACTTCACAATAAGATCTCTGCTTGGCGGACAGTTTGGAACTGCATTTTCTACTGATCTAGGAACTTCCAACTTCAAAATTTCCCTTGCACAAGTCCAACAGCTATTCCTACTCATTATCCATTAACAATCTAGTACACAGTACATACTTTTAGCAAAACTGCTATTTATCTTATAATGGCATCAGCTAATGCCATCCCTCCTCCCCAAGAGCCACCACCACTGCTGTAATCAAAGAGCATGAGAAACAGTGCCCCCTGACTTAAAAATAACACACGTGCAACATTTTCCCTTGTCCACCTACCCCTCCATATTAATGTTTGGTTGCTCTTCCCTCATTTCCCTCCCCACCTTTCGTTCTCAGCTCTCCTGCCAAAAAAAATGCATCCCAAAACAACGTACATATTCCTTTAGGAACCACCTTTCACAGTTAAAAAATAGAACTAAAAAAAAAATGTATAGACTCCATCTACTTTATATTTCTCAGTAAAGTAAATAGACTAAATAAGATTTTCCAACATTTCCATTTGCATTTTGTGTTATGCTAATGGGAATATTGTGGCGGTCATCCTCTGTTCCAGGGACTGGAACGGTGGATACTGGCCCAGAAGCCCAAGTTATCAGCCCAAGCAAAGCGAGGGTGGATAACGAGGTCTCTGGACCATTATCCCCACAATCCAGCCCCTGAAATGGGGGATGAAGGCCATTAGCACCGTAGGTTCCAAAAGCGGGAACCCGGGGTGCTAAAAATAGGATTTTTCTTCCAACACGGTGTAGGAAGGAAAATCCTTTTCCAGGATGGCCCCCATGGAAAGGGAAGGTGAGGGTTCCATACAGGGCCCCCCTTCGCTTTGCATAGCAGCCTGCAGAAGGCAAAAAGAGAACCCTACGACCTTATTACCACAAGCAGATTTTTCTTCCCTTTCAAATCTATCCCAATTTCGAACAACTTCACCATAAAGACAGTCCCTGGTGGACATGGCCACTTTAACCCCATATGTTGTCTCTCGTGGTCATGGCCAGTAGCCCGATTGTCCGGATCATGACCTTATTCCATGACCTGGACAATCTAGCCACTGCCCATGGCCACAGGCTACACCTCTGTCACCAAATATATATCACTATTTTTTTGTAGCTACATTATGACACTTTTCAAAAAATAAAACACTGGCGCATTTCCAAAACCATGCTTGTAGGTCCTTGCCAATGCTCCTTACGCAAGTTTGCTGGAAATCCACCCATGTTTTATTTTTTCAAAAGTGTCAAATGTATGTACATACAATCATCATATAACCCCCACTTGACAAAATCCATTCAGACTTTACGAAAACATCTAAATCTAGATCTATAATCTTTTTGCAAACCTTTGTGTAGATTTGTAAAATGGCACCATATTAATAATCCTTTACAATATTTGGCGACCCCCACTCGAATTTTGCTACCTCTCGACAGAATCCCACCAAACTTCACAAAAAAATGTATATCTTGATCTATTATCAGTTTACCAAATGAAGTGTAGATTCATCAAATGGCACCTCATTTATAAGCCTTTACATTATTTTGGGCCCCCCTCTAATTTTGCCCCCTCTTCACAAAATCCTACCAAACTTTAGAAAAACATTCATATCTAAAAGTATTATCAGTTTCCCAAATTAAGTGAGGATTCGTCAAACGGCACCTCATTTATAAGCCTTTACATTATTTTGGGACCCCCCCTCCTCTAATTTTGCCCCCTCATGACAGAATCCCACCAAACTTTGCATACTCACTCAGAATCAGCCCAGGAATATACATGCAGTTCCATTAAGTGGCACCAAAGTTATAAGCCATCCAAGAACTGCATTTCACCAACCCTGTAATGCTAAGGTGTTCGCAAACTTTTCAGGACTGTCCGCGAACATCCAAACTGTTCGCGGCAAAAAACACTGTTTTTTTTGCTTCTTGCAGCCATAACCCATCCCATCCCATCCTCATCACCCCTCACCTCCCCAGAGATTATTTTGATAAGTTTGACAAGTGGAATGCTGTGTTTTTTCAAATGTTTTTGCCGCGATGTCCATGGACAGCAGTCACTGTCCGCAAATCCAAGATGGCGGCGTTTCCAAAAATCTGACGCACTTCACGCTCTTCATTATCCAATCAGCGAACACGTCGCATGTCCGTGGACATGACGCAAGCCGATTAGCCAATCACACTGTCCGCGGACCGACAGGGAAGTGTGTCCGTGGACCGGACATAGATATCACTAATTTTTTGTGACCTACTTTTTGGTCATTTTAAAAAACAATACTGGACGGATTTTCACCAAATGTAAAAAGCACGCTTTCAGGACCAAGCCGCCGCTAATGCCGCAAATTTGGTGAAAATCCGTCCAGCGGTTTGGGTTGTAGGCGTGAGCAAAGTTTTTTCCCCATTCAGTCTATGGGAAAAAAATACATTTTGGGACCCCCTCTATAACTTTGCCACCCCGGACCAAACCTCACAAAACTTTGTAAAAAAATTCAGAGTGGGCCATATAGTTTGGTGTGGATTTGTCCCGGCGGAGCGAAGTTATAAGCCGCCCAAAAAGTGCTCTTCCTATGGGATTAGCAATTTACCCATAATTATACGGCCACTACAGTGGCCGTGTAATATAGTAATATATAACAACAGTTTGAAAAGTTATGTATCGCTATAAAGAGCATTGATCAGTTGTGAACTACATAACTATAGCTGTGCGCTGTTCTATCACATCTGAGTGAATAGGTAGTATAACATCCTAAACATGGTGGACGGCTACCGAATGACCATATATTACTGTGAAATGTGTCAGATTATAAGAATATTAAGTATTAAATGTGAGCTTTTATATTTTATAGTTCAATACCAAACTAACAGGGATGCTCTCAAAGTTGTATTAATATATCAAATTTATTGGGGTTCTTATCAAATAAATATAAAAATCTAGTTGCATCAGATTTATTGGGGTTCTCATCAAATTTATAGAATGTTTATATAAAATGTATTGGGTAATCACATTTATTGGGGTTAAAGGACATTTACATTGAATTTATACAACACAGTTTGGAGGGTTCAGATATATTGGGGTTCTTATACATTTTTTATTGAATCTATGGAAAACATTTTGGTGCTGATTACATTTGTTGGCGTTCAATCTAATGTATATTGAATTGATATAAAAAGTGGGGGTATTCAAACGTATTGGGGTTCTTATAAAATTCAAACATATTGGGGTTCTTATAAAATGTATATCAAATTTATATTAAAAAATGTTGGGGTCATAACATTTATTGGGGTTCAATTAAATGTATATTGAATGTATACAAACATGTTGGGGGGTCATCACATTTATTGGAGTTAAATCAAATTTCTATCGGATTTATATAAAAAATGTTGGGGGATCATCAAATCCATTGGGGTTCTGATAAAATTTACATAAAATGTATTGGGGGTGAACAAGTGTATTGGGGTTCTAATCATATATATATATATATATATATATATATATATATATATATATATATATATATATATACATATATATATATATATATATATATTCAGTGAAAAAACTTTGTTAAAGGGACGTTATGGTTAAGTTGCGCTACTAAAAACCTATGAAATTCAGTGAAAAAAACTTTGTTAAAGGGACGTTATGGTTCCAAGTAAAACCGAAAAACCTTTGAAATTCGCCAGTTATGGTAAGCTAAGCAACCATAACTCGCACCACCACCGTGCACTGCTAAGACTAACACCCAGGACATCAAAGATGACATCACAAATGTCATTGATGACATCACTGATGACATCACATGTGTAGGTACTTCTCATGAAATATGTGTAGAAGGGATTCTTATTATGTTGCGAAAAAAGTGTCAAGAATCATTGCAAGAAATATACCCTAATAAGTGCATTGAACGATGCATTGATATAAATAGAATCCTATTATGGGGTTCTATCTAGTATACTAAGCTACTCATACAGAAACATAACATTGTGTGCAGCGTACAATATGAAGGTATGATATTCGTAATGTTAATATGTTGAATAATGAAATGATAATTGTTTTCTTAACAGATTTTTGTGTACTGTGAAATATGTAATAAGTAGCTAATAAAACCCATGTATTACATAATTGCATTACTATAGACAAAACACAAAGACACAAGAACACATACCAATATGGGTATATACAGGGAAAGTGAAGTTAGCAAAAAAAGCACAAGTAGTAGCAGAAACAATTCATAACTTAACTGATTAGTTTCATGCAAATAAATGATTGCTCTGTTTCAAAGCTGCTATTTACCCTATGTATATGTATCACTTGATGTGATTGGACCCTAAGGAAAGTAGTGTGAGCACAATGTATACAAATATGACCATATACAGGGAAAGTACAGCCATAAAAAAAAACAACAGAACTATCAGAAAGTGCTCATACGTCTAGTGATTATCTTTATGCACAAAAAGGATTGCTGTCTTTCAAGCTTGTGTTTTCCCATATGTATATGTTTCATATGATGTGACTGTACTCTAAGGGAATTACTGTAAGAACCTACTAGAAGGATATGTCTACAAATAAAATAAAATTCTTAGTTTCTGACTGTTACTGAAGAAAACCATGTGCCCTAGATATGTCAGCAAAAGAAAAAATAGTGAGCCAGACATGTGATGTCATCAGTGATGTCATCAATGACATTTGTGATGTCATCTTTGATGTCCTGGGTGTTAGTCTTAGCAGTGCACGGTGGTGGCGCGAGTTATGGTTGCTTAGCTTACCATAACTGGCGAATTTCAAGGGTTTTTCGGTTTTACTTGGAACCATAACGTCCCTTTAACAAAGTTTTTTCACTGAATTTCATAGGTTTTTAGTAGCGCAACTTAACCATAACGTCCCTTTAACAAAGTTTTTTTCACTGAATTTCATAGGTTTTTAGTAGCGCAACTTAACCATAACGTCCCTTTAACAAAGTTTTTTCACTGAATTTCATAGTTTTTTAGTAGCACAACTTAACAATAATGACTTTGACTTTATATACATGTCATATGGAACTGACTAGATCTCTTCCTATGAACATGATGTCCGCGAACTTATTTAATGTTCGCGGACATGTTCGGAGAACAGTACCACTACCTAAAAACTGTGGGGGGGGGGTGGTGGGGTATGTTTGATTGTTATATCATAATATAGGAACATTTAACAAATTCAAAAAGCAGCACACAAACACATTATATATAGTAATACATAAGAAATGTAACCCATATATGTAACACACTAACGATTCGTTTAAATACAATATGTTCTGAAATGGAATATACCACAAGAACATAAATTGGCTTCCAACATAATTACCTCACAGAAACAACAGAACTGAGAACAAGACCAGACCCACTGAATACATAGGACTTATCTTACCAGAAATAGTAAGTGTACTTCATTTTACTCATATATTTATAAACTTTCTGTATTAGATTAAAAAATATATTATCTTTTTTTTTTTTCTCACAGAAATGTCTAGTACTCTGGAATGGCTAGAGGACAATTTCCCACATGAAGAAATGTCACAAGATAGTAAAACTAATGGTAAACACTTTATAATATAAACCATTTATTTATTATTTTTTTTATATACATTTAACATATATATTATGTTTTTGTACAGAGCATACCAAAATAGAAAAAACTTCAGAAAACCCTGTTATGGATAACAGTCTTCACAATATAGAAGAAAAAATGGATGTATTGTTGGCTAATTTTAATAATTTAAAAACTTTTGTAGAAAATCATTTCAAACCAAAAACCACGTACCATTGCCCCACATGTACTTGTCCCTCCTCACCATATCCCAGTCAATTATCCCCAAACCCTCTCCATAATCCAAAACGTTTTGATGAGACTTCCATCCCTCCTTCACCAATCATGTTGAAACCCCAAATTCTCCTGTTTTTGTTTCTGTTTCTGCCTCACCTTCTCTGTCATAAATTATTAATATATGTTAAATAAAGTTTAATTTTTATATTGTATTGTGAATAGTTTCCGTTTTTTTTTTTATAAAAACAATAAAAGTGTCCGCGGACAGTGCGAGTGTTCTGAAATGTTCGTACATAAACGAAAATGGAGGTGTCCTGAAGAACACCACACCTGTTCGTACTGTTCGCTAGCAAGTTGAAACTGTTCTAAGAACACACGTGGTGTCCTGAAATGTTCGTAAATAAATGAAAATGATGTCTCCTGAACAACAGTACAACTGTTCGTAGTTTTCGCTAGCAACATGAAACTGTACTAAGAACACACGCGGTGTCCTGAATTGTTCGTAAACAAACAAAAATTAAAGTGTCCTAAAGAACACTATACCTGTCCGGTACTGTTCGCTAGCAAGTTCAAACTGTTCTAAGAACGCTATTGGTGTCCTGAAATGTTCGTACGTAAACGAAAATGGAGGTGTCCTGAAGAACACTATAACTGTTCGTAGTGTTCGCAACCCAATTGAAACTGTTCTAAGAACACAATTGGTGTCCTGAAATGTTCGTACATAAACAAAATTACACGTGTCCTGAAGAAGACTATATCTGTGCTTACTGTTCGCTACCAAGTTTAAACTGTTCTAAGAACACACGCGGTGTCCTGAAATGTTCGTTTCACGTGTGACGCACTTTTAATTACTTCAGAACCCGAACAGTGTCCGTAGGACATCAATGCGCATGCGCTAACCAATCTCCGTGCACTTGGTGTCCTGCTGACAGGCGCTTCCTTCACGGACTAGTTTGCGAACGGATCATATGACCGTGCCCACGCTCATCGTGTGTCCTGAAATGCGGACACTGTTCGTGTCCCAGAACAATTAAAAAGTACATTTTCAGTTAATCCATAATATTTTTCAATAAAATCTCACCATGGCACAAGTCCCACATAGCAATCTTGAGTTTCTATATACCTTTTGAAATTTTCCGATCCTTTTTTTGTGTTCGATCTGTCCGCGGACAGTGCGCATGTCCGTGAACCGCGCACAAGCACCCCTATAAAAGACCACGCCCAAGAGCTTATTCCCATTGTGTTTCTGGCTATTCTTCAGAACACAGTGATTTTTGCTGCCACTTGCAGACTACACCATCATCAAGATGGCATCCTTGGCTGCTGAACTGCCACTTGGTGCTGCACCTGCTTCAGCACCACCCCCATCCCCTCCACCACCACCACCTCCCCAAGGGCCTGAAGAGGGGAACAGGAGTGAGGATGCGGAGGAGGAAGAAGAGGATGATGAGAATGAGGTAGAGGAAAACCCTACTACCCGCACTAGGCGTGAGTCTTGGGTGTGGCGGTTATTTACATTCATGGTAATGTTCCTAAGGCTCGTGCGAACCGTGTTACCTGCAATGAGTGCAAAATGATACTCAGTCGCGGGAAGCACGGTAAGTACAGCTTTGGGACCACTACTATGAAGCGACACCTGAGGTCATTTCACTCTGGGGCTATTCGCAGGGTTGTACCTTGCGAAGAACGTAGCAGGATGATTTCCTCTACTTCATCCTCTGTTTCTGATCCTGTCACCACAAGGACCACCTCTGTGGGACAGCGTCTTCCTCAAGCTGCCTCACAGGCCATACAGAAGGCTGATGACCCTTACCTTTCGAGGGTCACAGTTGTATGTATGTACTGTGACACAGTACTCTGCAGGGGGGAGCGACTTCGGAGTGCTTTTGAGACTATCGTCTCAGAGCAAGAGAAGACCTGCTCACTACCCAAATAAAACCCACTCTACATCTTCCTCTCTCAGCTCGCCCTTTCTTATCCCTGTGGTTGGTGTCCCCCCCTTTACCCTCCTCTCCTAGTGTGTCGTGTCTGAAAAACCAAAAAAAATACAAAATTACAAAAATCAAAAAAAAATAAGGCTCTTTTCAGAGCCGCCTTTCCCAGTTAAAAAATAGAAGTGAAAATAAATGAAGCAGGGCTCTTTGTATTTTTTAGAAGTCCGCGGACAGTTTGCGAACATTAAAAAAATTGGGTTGCTACTCCATCACAAACATTGTAATTTTCTCTGGAAAGAAGTGGTGGCTCTGAAAAGAGCCTTTGGGTGGTGTTTGTAAGTCAAAAATTGTAAATGCTTAACATCTACTTCAAAATCATTGTTGTAATTCCAAAAAAGGTCGCAATGCATTTTGTACATTTCTCAGAAAAATCTGATTGCCAGCATAAGTAAGATGGACTCCATCTCTGCGAAAAATGCATGTACTACAAAACATAATATTTTCATTGTGAAAAGAAGACATGCCAAAATCTCTTAGAAAGGCACAAACAGCCTTATTAACATTGCACCTTGCTTTTTCCATTTGTGGACCAAATGAAGAAGAACGAAGCCACATTTGTCTCTGCGCAATCCGTGAAAATATCACTTGAGAATTAGGAAACATGCCCATAACCTTCCTAAATCCTTCTTTCATAGCAAATTGCAAAAAAATTCCAGTCACATGTCCTAAACTGTTCCCTCCACAATGAATTACAATTATGTCTGGATGTTGCTCTGTCTCCAAAGTAGCACAGAGAGGTAGCAAGTCCAAACACTTCATTCCACGTACTCCATGCCAGTGTACTTCCACATGTGGGAATCCAAGATCTACAGCTACTTCACAGCTTTCTGTATGCACCTTCAACCAATGTATCCACGAATCTCCTAAAATCCAAACAATCTGTTTTCTGAAACACACAGCCATAGCTATCTTTTGTTCTCTCAGCAAAAAGAGTATCTGAGAAAATCTCTCCTGGCACAACACACCCACCAAACTTTCCTGACCAATCCCTTTCAGTGCTTATTCTCATTTGCATGACTTCTGAACCCAAAAATCCCCGGATGTAACTCCCGATGTCCGCGAACTACCGCCATGTCCGCGGACATATCGTAACATGAACAGCCCTTCTACCATTTCCACTACACTCTCTCTGCCATTCCCTCATTGGTTGTACCTCAAAAATCACATGACCATGCACCAATCACATTCAAGACCTCTGCATCTAACTTCATCATCAAAGATCAGCACTGCAAATGTACTCTGAATCTCTCTGAGTACAAGTGTCATATCATTGGCAAGCAGCATCTATCAGAAATACTGTGCAAGTCATCAAGATTTCTACTTGCAGCTCCATGCATGTCCATATGCATGAACACAAACTTCAGGTATGCATATTTTATGTATAGTAGATGAACACATTTTCAAACAGACTTTTACCTTGTAAAATCTGTAAAATGAATTTACTGTACTTTTTTCAATTTCCTAAAATCAACTATCACTTATAAACCTTTATACTATTTACTTTCTTTATACACACACACTCAAATCATGTTAAACTAACATTTTTTAAATGAAATATATAGACTACATATATTCAAACAAAATTGCATGCAAACACAATCTATGTTTAAACCTTTATACAAATACTTATACAATTTCATATTTTTTGTTTTTATTGATTTATTTACTTAATTACTTTAAATTAGACATGACTTTGAGGCGCTATTACCTAGAACAGTTTACTTACAGAAATAGTGGTATTCACTAATATATTATATATTTCACAAGACATAGTAAAGATATTTTTTTTTGCTACAGTTAGTCATTCAATACAATTTGTTCATTAAGAACATATCATATGTACTGAACTGATGCAATGTATCTTATGTAAATAAAGTAGTTTAATGGTTTTACAGAAGGCACTGAGGATTTCAATTAAAAAAATCAATATCTAAATTAAAAACAGTGCTATATACAAACAATGTTACTAATTTGAAGCTTTTACAATTGCAGTGAAGACCAGTTTCCTGAAAAGAAGCAGCCGAATTCGAAGAAGAAAGAAAAACTAAGAAGTTACCTGTTAATTTTAAAAAAAAGTAAGTAAAATATCACCATAATATTTGTATTATTAATCAAATATACTATAACGTTAATACGAGCTATTTCGGTTTCTAAAAATAGAGATTTTGTACCATTTTGTCCAAAAATTTCCATGTCTTAAACAGCGATTTACAGCCAGAATGGCCCACAAATTTCTATTTTTGGACACACAAATTACCCAACTGAACCACTGCAATTTTCTTATTATAGAACAAACAACTGTTTTCATTGTATACATTAGATTTACTATTTGTACTTTTCCACACTACTAGCTTACTTTTTTTTTGTCATCTGAACCCGAGTTTAGTAACACATAAATTCAAGAATACCTATCCCTACTAGTTTTAGTTCCCAATGCACAATCACACACCATTACATACATCTTCATCATCTTACTCAAACACTCATGCACACAGCACGCATACATTCCAGAACACCCCAACCCATATCTTCTTTATTTTTTTCAACAGACCCTAAAGAATGCCTACCAAAAGTCAAGTCCGTAGAAAGCAACGCAAAAGTAGAGCAAATGAAAATAAAGGTGTCCAACATAAGCATCCATCTCTAGCAGAATTTGTAAAAAAAAGTTGAAACAAAACAGCTAATACAATCATTTAGTGAAACACAAGAAGTTTCAAGTACAACAACTTCGCTTCCTCTATCAAAATGTAAAACAAACCAAAAAACAATTAACAAAAGATCAGCTATCAGTACAGATAAAACTACTTCTTCAAATTTTAATATAGTGCAAAGTAAGCATACCAAGAAAAGTATTTTAGCCAAAATATACTGTCACAAAGTCCCTCAAAATCTTATAAAAACAGGAGAGAAATCAGGTTCAAAGCTTAAAACCTATCGTAGGAAATTAATCTTAGAAGCATTGATGGACAGTGCAATTCTTCTCAAAAGAAATGTATTTATTTTACTGTAAAACAAAATGAAACCACTAACAAAACTAATAACTAAATTACAAAAAAGACTTCTCAATAAGCGAAATATCAACAGAAGGAACTTCTTAAGTATCAGCGGAGGTGAATGGAATCACACTACAAGTACAGAACCAGATTTTAATGAAGAAGCGTACAAACAAAAGCAAACAAATACAATTGCCATACATAGCAGTGGTCGAGGTTATGAAAAAGTGAATAATACCATAATAGAACAAGAAGTACTTCTTACAAAAATATGCCCTGAAAACTTAGAATTACCCCTTCATTCAACTGAATCAGAATGTCTAGTGTACAAACGGCCATGCATGTCAATGTGTAACATTCCCAAACAATGTTTCAAATCTTTACGCCAATTCCTCAATAAATATGTAAAAAGCAAAGACAAAATCAAAATTAAATTACTGCAAAATATAGATACCTGTCCAGTGCGCAAGAACACAGGACTACAAGGACATTCATTGGCCTGCATTACAGGACCTACTTGTAAAACCACTTTCCATGATATCAAAAGGATATCAACACATCATTCAACTATAAGAAATCTAGTCTATAAACTGTACTATGCTAAAAGTCCTGCTTTAGCACTAGCAAAGTTAAATAACATCCTTCTACATGGTACAGCAAAAGACCTACTTGAAGAAATTCACTATATCCAGAAAAGATATTTTGGAAGTGAAAGCCATTTACAGAATGAAATAGCTTTAAACCAATTAAGCAACAATTCTACACATGGCAACCTTTTGCTAAACACATACAAAAAAGAAATACTAAAATTTAAAAGTACATCAGCTGAAGTACCAAACCATGTATGTGTATGTTGCCGTAGAATTTTTTATAAAAGTAACACAAAAACTGTGGACCTATCATACAAAATAGAAGACAATGAAGATTCTAAATGGTTTGAATTAGCTCTCTACCTTGTAGCAGAAAACAAATATGAAATAACGGAGCCCTTAATACTTTGCAGTTATTGCACTACAAAACTTGACAACAACCAAACTCCTTCACGTTCTATCACAAATAATTTGGAATTATACCCAGTACCAAAACCTCTACAACAACTTAATTTATATGAGAGCATCATAATTCAAACAGTACACCCATTTCAAGCAATAATATGCCTTCAACCAAAAACAGCAAAATTACCTCCCTCTGAATTGGTAAAAGGCATTCGTGGAAAAGTAGTTTATTTACCATTAAATCTAAAAGAAAATGTGCATACTCTAGGTGTGCAACGTCCAATGCAGCAATCTTTAATTATATTAGTAAATGGAGTACCTACAAAAGACAAAAAAATATGGCAACAGCTGGTAGATTTATATAAAGTTAGACAAGCCTTCCAATATCTTAAAGAGAATAATGAATATTACAAAGAAATTAATATTGAAGAAAACTTGAAAGATACAACTGAAATAATTCAAGAAACACAAGAAGCTGGTCAATTTGAGCTACTAGATCCTGCTACAATATCAAATACTTTAGACCATTATACAATTCATCCTTTGCACTGTAATGACACCGTACAAGATGTACTGGAAACTTACCAAATGCGTCAAACAAAAGGATCGCCAATCAGTATATGGGAAAAAAGTATAGAAGCACATGCTTTTCCTCTACTCTTTCCTACTGGCAAAGGAGGAAGGTATGATGATAGACCTATTCAAATATCAGTTTCAGAATACCGCTCATTACGGATGTATTCTGAAGATCCCAAATTTAGACAAAATGTGGAATACATATTCCACCTACTCTTTGAAAGTGAACTAGCAACTTTATGTTACGGAGTTGCACACATATTAAAATCAGGATCACACTTTCAAAATATGACAGCTACACAATTATTAGAGAAAGTGCAACAAAAGGATGAGGTTTTACAATCAAATATTACAAATCTATTAGCAAATATGTGTGGTACTAAAGAGTACTGGTTTCGACGTCATGGAGATGTACGTTGTATGATCAGAAACCTTGGCCCACCCACTTGGTTTGTTACATTAAGTTGTGCAGAATATGCATGGGAAGATTTACATGAATTCCTACGCATATCAAATAAAAACAAAACAAACATTTATATTCTAACACCTGGAGAACTTTGTTCTTTGGATCCTGTTAATGTTTCAAGATATTTTCACCATTGTTTCATTGCTATGCTACATTTTATTTGTAATAAAACTGTTCCTCCCCTTGGAGAAGTGCAACACTTCTTTTGGAGAAAAGAATACCAAGCCTGAGGAGCACCACATATCCACATGCTTTTATGGATTAAAGATGCTCCTAAATTTGGTCAAGACAGTGATTCCACTGTTTTACAGTTTATTGAAAAATATGTCACTTGTGAAATTCCATCAGAAGCCACAAATAGTGATCTTCATGCACAAATCTTACAATTTCAAAGACACAAATGTGGAAAATGTTGTCGTCGCAAATACAAAAACAAAGGCAAATACTACACCAAATGCCGATTTGGTTTCCCTAGACCAGTTACAAATACAGGTCAAGTAAACAACCTCATGTCTTCAGTTAGACATACTGTTAAAGGTAAGTCACCTAAAAATACATATTACATAAAAAGAAAAGAAGAAGAAAAATATATCAATGATTATAATGCAATCATTGCCCACTTATGGAATGCAAACATAGATGTGTAGTACATTGCAGACAATTCTACTGCAGTTGCACGATATGTCACAGCATACATAACTAAAGCAGAAAAGACAGAGCTCCAAGACCTCTGGAATGACCTGTCATCAGATAAAACAGTATCTCAGAAATTATACAGCTTGGGCATAAAAATGCTCACCCATAGAGAATGTGGATCTTATGAAGCAGCTGATCGTCTAACTGGTACTTCATTGTATGGTAAATCTGAAAATATAGTATGGCTAAGACTTGGTCCAGCTAAATCTAGAAAAAGAGTTCTAAAATCATATGAAGATATAGAAACAATAGCCAAACATGATCCTAACAGCCAAGACATTTTAAAAAACAATTTATTGGACACATACTACCCAAACAGAAGTAATACTTTGGAAAACATGTGTCTATACCAAATAGCCCAAAACTACACATACAAAAATAATATGAAACCTGATGAAAAAAAAGGTAAATATAGAGTGACAGACTGTGAAGGCAGCTTAGTTAAACTCACTAAACCAAATTTAATTAATCATATCAAATTGTCATTGAAGACTCCTCAACATAAAGAAGTATATTACATGTCCCTGCTACAACTCTTCAAACCATGGAGAAAAGAAGAACAATTACTAGATAACTATGACTCATATGAGGATGCTTTCAAAGCAAATGAAAGCACTATAACGGATGTAAACTTTACACAGTACAAAACAATGTTGCACAATGAACAGCAACATGAAGAAGAACTCCAAGCCCAACTAGATAAGGATATTCCTGGCAGTAGTCAACCTTCTGTAACAGGAAGCCAAGAACCACTGGGAGAACCACTAATAACAAATGAGGCAGAATTAGCTATGATAGAAGTAGAAAACACCATGTGTCAGTATGAAGATAAGGAAGACTTAACTTAACAATCAAAACTAAACAATGAGCAAAGTAGCATTTTTCAAGAAGTAACAAAACAAATTGCACATGGTGTAAAACATGAAAATAAAGAATGTTCCTGCCATAATTATAAACCTATACTAATGTACGTCAGTGGTGAAGCTGGTTCTGGCAAAACATTCCTAATCAAAATCATTAGTAAGTTCCTTTAACAATTGACAAACAACAAACTATCAGCTGTTGTCACTGCCCCCACAGGTTTAGCTGCCTACAACATAGGTGGTGTTACATTACACCGATGACTACTATTACCAGTAGAACACCAGAACAAATT